>NC_057813.1:657386533-657399873 GCF_018294505.1 Triticum aestivum | reverse complement strand
TGGTAACCCCCCGGTACTCTGGTATACATCTGATAACCCCCGGAACCATTCCGGTGACCGAATATAGTCATCCAATATATCAATCTTCATGTCTCGACCATTTAGAGACTCCTCATCATGTCTGTGATCATATCTGGGACTCCGAACTACCTTCGGTACATCAAAACATATAAACTCATAATATAACCGTCATCCAACTTTAAGCGTGCGGACCCTATGGGTTCAAGAACTATGTAGACATGACCGAGACATGTCTCCGGTCAATAACCAATAGCGGAACCTAGATGCTCATATTGGCGCATACATATTCTACGAATATCTTTATCGGTGAAACCGCATAACAACATACGTTGTTCCCTTTGCCATCGGTATGTTACTTGCCCAAGATTTGATCATCGGTATCTCAATACCTAGTTCAATCTCGTTACTGGCAAGTCTCTTTACTCGTTACGTAATGCATCATCCCGTAACTAACTCATTAGCTACATTGCTTGCAAGGCTTATGGTGATGTGCATTACCGAGAGGGCCCGGAGATACCTCTCCGACAATCAGAGTGACAAATCCTAATCTCGAAATACGTCAACTCAACAAGTACCTTCGGAGACACCTGTAGAGCACCTTTATAATCACCCAGTTACGTTGTGACGTTTGGTAGCACACAAAGTGTTCCTTCGGTAAACGGGAGTTACATAATCTCATAGTCATAGGAACATGTATAAGTCATGAAGAAAGCAATAGCAACATACTAAACGATCAAGTGCTAAGCTAACGGAATGGGTCAAGTCAATCACATCATTCTCCTAATGATGTGATCCCGTTAATCAGATGAAAACTCATGTCCATGGTTAGGAAACTTAACCATCTTTGATTTACGAGCTAGTCAAGTAGAGGCATACTAGTGACACTCTGTTTGTCTATGTATTCACACATGTATTATGTTTCCAGGTAATACAATTCTAGCATGAATAATAAACATTTATCATGATATAAGGAAATAAATAATAACTTTATTATTGCCTCTAGGGCATATTTCCTTCACTACACTTGCAGACGAAGAGGGAAAACATCCGACGGGTTTTTCCTAGCGTTTGGCATTTTTCGGACAGATGAAAAGAGAGGGAGGGTTCCATGGTCAGCATTCTAGGGGCATGTGACAGATGAACGGATTGCATATTCGGATTCGTCATATTTTTCTAACCAATTTTCATATATAAAGTATTTTCATCCCACTTACGGATTATTTTACATGAATTTTCAAAGTCTTTAAATGTTTTTCTAATCTCTGGATTTAATTAATTCAAAAATAAATTAATATTTAGATGGTATGGGTACACAAAAAGTGTACCCAGCCAAAAGCAACAGAGGCTGACAGGGGGGTCCAGTTGACTGGGTCAACTGCCCAGCCAGTAGTGGCTGACTGTTGGGCCAGGGGCGAGTCAGCAGCCCAGTCAACAGTCAATAGTTTGACTGTTAGCTAGTCAAACCTGACCAGCGGGACCCACTTGTCAGTGGGTGTATAAGCTAACAATTTTATTTAATATTAAACCTCAAGCTATATTGCCATGGCCCACACGTCAGTGGCTGACTGTTGGGCCCGGCGACAGTAGAGCTTCCCCGCTCCGATCCGAGGGTGTTGGGGACATAGAAGAGGGCAGTGGAACCTGTGGACATGGCGGCTTGTCGCCGGGAGGCTGGTGGCCACGACTATGGCGACGGCCGAGTTCGAGCGATGGCGTCGAGCGAGGAGAGCGAGTGGGAGGGAGAGGGGAGTTAAACTAGGGTTAGCAGGGGGTCGGGGTGGGTCTTATCCACACGGGAAGACGGCGGGGAGGCGCGGGATGGCCGCCCCGTTACCATCCGCAGCCACGGACGCCGCGCGCGCCCAGCGCGACGGGGAGTAACAGTGAGGAGGACGACAGGCGTAGGCGGGCTAGGCCTCACTATGCACTTGAGGCCCAACTGCACGCGGAGGGGTGTTCACTTTTCCTTTTCTTTTTCATTTCTTTTCTGTTTTCTCTATTTTACATTTCTTTTAAAACCAAAATAGTTGTATAAAAGATAAAATTTGCACCTAAAATATTATTATAATTTAGGGTACTGCCAAAATTAGTTTAGCATTCAAATAAAATACTTTGTAACTTTTATTATTTGAAAAACATTTAAATTAATGTTTTAACCACATTTTTAATGAGTTTAGGGCATTTAAGTACCACTAAAAACTGTTGTTTCACCACCAATGTTAACAAATGATTATTTTCCAGATGTTGAACATTTTAGTTTTCATGTTCGAATAAATATTATTTTGACTTTATTTTAAATAGGAAAATGGCTTTGGTTCTTAACAAGTGGCAATTGGCTTAGTTAAATTTGATGCAATGGAATCATCTGGGGGAGATTACTGTAGATTTTCACTCGGGTGTGTTACACTGGAAAACCGATTTCAATCTGTATAGGCTCTTGAAAAAAGGGCCCTGATAAGTGCCAAATGTGTGGGACGAAAACAGTTTCTCTCACACGTGTGTGGACTGAAGGAGGTCGGGCGAAAATCCCTTCTAGCCACCCATTGTGACATGTTAACCTTTTTATTTTTTTTACGCATGCATGCAAACAGGGACAAACACAGATGATCTCAGCGAGAATCTTTTGGGTTTTCCAAACTTTAAAATATTTTATCTCTCAAATGAAAAATCCAGTTGAAAATCGGTTTCACCATTAAATCCGTTGCGACGAGGATTTCAAAACTAGATCTCATATCAATATGTTTCGACGATGTTTTTTGGTGGCCAAAAGTTGCCATGTCTATTGCACATAAATTGACATGGTATTTACACTGAAGTTTTCATGATATGTTTCAACTACTTTTTCTTCTATGTTTAAAGTAAATTTTGACATGTTATATAATAGGGAAATAAAAAACTAAACTTACCATGGAGAATTACTAAAATTTGCCATTATTCCTGAAATAATTTTGACATGGTTCGTAATTAAAAATAAATCCATCGCCAATTACTTTAAAAATGCATAGTCAATGACTCAAAGTTGCCTTGAATCAAAACTAAAATTGCCATGGTGAATTACTTAAATTTGCATGATACATGCACTAAATTTGCCATGGTTCATACAGAAAATAATTTACACGGTCAAAATACTAGAATTGCAATTGTCAAAATACCAAAATTGCCATATCTATAAACTAAATTTGCCATGATGAATTACTAAAAATTGCCATGATCCATGAATTAAATTTGTCGTGGTTAATTACTAAAAATTGCCATGGTCAATTAATAAAATTTGCCATGAAAAGTAGTTGAAATACAATGGTAGCTTTAAATATAGAAGAACAAAATTGATGAAACATATCATGGCAACTATAGTGTAAACACTATGACAACTTCAGTGTAACATCATGGCAACTTTTGGCCCCCAAAAAAAGTCATCGAAACATATCAATATGGGATCTAGTTTTGAATATCTCTTCGAGATGGATTTAATAGTGAAAGCAAATTTGTAATAAAATTTTCATTTAAGAGATAAAACATTTTTAAGTCTGAAAACCTAAAAGGATTTCGATGTTGTCATCCTTTTGATGTGGCAAAATGGATGGTAATGGATGCATTTGGACCATGTTGTTTCGTGCTACACGTGTGACACTTATAATTTGGCTGGAAAAATGGCTGATTTTTTAAAAATAGAACCAAAAAAATTTGATCTTTCTAATCGTCGTGCGACAGATTACGGTGGGCTTACTTACCCATAGCAATGGCCTTCAAAAATTCATCATCGATGGAGATGGAGATAGGAGGGGCAGCTCTGGAAGTATTTCCGGTGGTCTTGTCTTTATCTGAAAGGGGGTCGTAATCACATGATTATTGAAATCCGACTGGTGAAGAGGAGCGACAGGGGGGTGCTGGAACTATCGTGCCCATGGTGTAGGGTCAGGGTTGGCCTGGCGGCGACATATTGGGTGGGGGGTTGCTGCCTTGCTGGATTGCAGCAGCCTGGCGTGGGGGTTAGCCAGGGAGAGTAGTATAGGACCTCACATTAGATGAGATCAATGAGATCAATTTGTTAATACAAAACATGCTTAAACATTCTAAAAAAAATTGTAGGCACCCATAATTGTCTCATGTACAATCTCAAGAATTTTCAGCTCCTAATTTGACCTACACTAATAAAAATAAAAAGACAAAATCGAATGTAAACAGTGTCAAAATACTATCCACCCAAAGCTGCCACTATTCACATTCTAATTTCACTTTTTGAATCTCTAACTGTGCATCGAGTTTGAGCTGATATTTTTTGGAGTTGTAGACACACCCAATACACATGTTGTCAAATAATTTCAGAATTTTTCGGATTGTCTAATGGTTGATCTCATTGATCTCACCTAATGTGAGATCCTATACTAGCCACCCCCGAGGGGTTAGCTGACTGGGGGAGACGTACTCTTTTTGGTTCCTTGGTTTCAATTGAGCGTGGAGGAGACACATAGGGTAGTCAATCCAAGCCCATGCATGATGGTTCACATCCGAACGAATAGGGGGGAATCAGCCATGTGTTTTAATTTCTATAGTCGCGCCTTGTCACAACCTGAATTGTGAATCCTCGTCCTCGGGAAGAAAAGACAAAATTCTGCTACAGACACGGTGGGGAAGAGGGAGGCGGGGTGTCAGAGGTGGTGGAGACGATAGGGAGGGAGACGCAAGCACCAGGCGATGCCGATGAGGGGGCGAGCACTCGGTGGATGGCGAGCTCGAGAGGAGCACGGCTAGGCTTCCCGCTGGTAGATCTAGGCTGCATAGAGGAGGAAGGTGGCGGTGCGGCCTGGGAGGGTGGGGAAGAGCACGCGTAGGGTCGGGGGCGATGCGTGGGAGGCTCCTTAGGCCTGATGCGGATATTTGTTTTGGGCCACACGACGCAGATCTTGGGAGTAAAATGGTAGGAGAGTCCGGGAGGACCGCGAGGGCTAGGCCTATAGATGGGAAAATGACCCGGCCCACGAACACGCGTGTCTGGCACGTAATGCCCCCGACCCAACACGCCACTAAATGGATCATGCCTGGCCCGTGGCAAGCAGTGTGTCGTGCTTGTCCGTGGAGGTGCGGCCCGTGGGCCCGTATGACATGACTTGTTTATTTTCTTATTTTTCCAAAAAATTGATCCAAAAGGCCAACAATGGCCTAATAACAACCCAAAATGCCGAAAAGCACGCGGGCCGGCCGACCCGTTTACCATGTGTGATGTGTTCATCTATCGAGGTGAGGCCCGTGTGCTGGCACGGCATGACATGCTTATAAATGGGGGGCCGACGTGGGCTATATCGAGCCCGACTAGTTGAAGAGCGTGTCAGGTCATGCCATGCCCGGGCCGGCTTGTTGGCCACCTACAGGGGAGCGACTACCGCACGGCCACCCCTTGCCGGGGAGACCCATTGAGTACCGCGGAATGCCCCAACGTGTCGTGCTGGGTGTACCGTGGGAACACGTTTTTCTTCCTTTTGCACACATTTTTTTAGGTTTTGAATTTTGCTTATTTCTTCTAGGGTTTCGTGATTCTTTACACCTTTTTGTTTTCCTTGCGTGAAGCATACCATGTAAATAAACACAGTTGTGCTTCACGGTGAAGAAGAGTTGAGCTTCTCCAAAGTGAAAAGCACATTTGTGCTTCACGAAAAAAGCACAACTGTGCTTCCACCTGAGAGACGACGGTGCTTCTAGGAAAGAGAAAGCATTTCCGAAAAGTGAAAAATCGCATGCGTGCTTCCCAAAAAAGTGTTCAGTTTCCATTTTACTTTAGTTTTAGTTTTTTTTCATGGTTTTTTCCTAACTTTTTTTTCTGTTTTTCATTTGTTTTTACCTTTTTTTGTTTTTTTATTTCTAATTTTTTCGGGGTTTTTTGAGGGAATTTTTTAACCCAAACTTATTAACGCAGACCTAGCCTTTATACATTAATTTTTTTTGGCCCCCATGACAACGCACGGGCACATGCGTAGTCCTCTAAAAATATGAATATTGTGTGTTGATGTAAAGAAAAATAGAATAAATATTACGGAGCATCCTCTAAAAATACGATAAATAAATGGGTAGCTGCGACCAGCTTGCGGAGAAGCTACGACCTACGACCAAATAAGCTAGGATGGCGCGAGGGGCAACTACAATTACATCTACGACAAGCTTAGCGGTGGGTGTTGTGGCCCGCAACCGAGCTGCAGTGTGCCGTCAGCACACCAACGTATGCCACGAGGGGACGGGGCTTGCCTGCTCCCGTCCCGTGCTCCCATCCCTGCTCCCTGCGGGTTATTTTACATCCGACGGCTGTGTTGTTTAGCGCCCCCACGTCTCTTTTCTAGCGAAAGAAAAAACATTAAAAAGTCGTATTCTCTTTCCGTTCTCTCTCCGTAATACCTGGCAATACTCACGGTGTAGCAACACTGCGCCCCTCGTGGCGGACGGGGCTTGTCTGCTCCCGTTCCGTGCTCCCATCCCTGCTCCCTGCGGGTTATTTTACATCCGACGGCTGCAGCTAATTTCCTTTACCGCGTCGCTTTTTTGGCCCAAAAAAACACACAGACCTCTGTATTTCCCTCTGTTCCCAATACGTATTCCTCCTCTCCCCTTTCGCCTTCCCGTCCGACAGCCGACCGCGGGGAGCGGAGGGATCCAGTGAATCAGCTACCATCCGCCCGGTAGATCTCGTTCTGCTCCCGCCTCCGCGGCCTCGAGCGAGAGTCCGTCGGCGTGAAGGCAGCGGAGAAAAGCTTTAAGCCCAGCTCGCAGTTGCCAGCTATGGCGCCGCCCCCGTCCAAGATGTCGATCCTCTCCCGCCGTAAGACCGCCTCCGCCTCCTGGTTCGTGCTCGCACTAAAGGCCAGCCGTCGAAGTTGCCTGCGATGGGACGACGATGGCGGCGGAGATCAGGACGGGGATAGTGGAGGCGGTGGTGTTGGAGGCCGTGCCGCCCTGAAGACCAACGGCGGAGGCCGCGGCGAGCGAGGTGGCCCCCATCCAGCGGCTCTTCCAGCGAGGTCGCCTTGGTAACTCAGCCCGCTCCCTCTCTTCTTCCTATCTACTGTTTTCTGCACAGTTCAGATATCTGATCTGATTTATTTTGTCTGTAGGTACTAGTAAATAGTAATTGAGCACACATGCAGAAGGGGATCTTGCAAATTAATTTTCCTCATACCGAGATTTGTTTAAACCTCAAATATTGTAGATGGAAATTAGTTTCTACATGTCCTGGATGCCTACCTAGCTGAGTTTTACTTGATAAGATAATTCTATAATTGTTCTCTGCGTCCTGAAGGTGCTCAGTTTGATACTTTTTTCTGTAAAAAGATGTTGAAATGCAATGGATTTAGACTTGGGACAGTCTTGCATTGCACAAAAATCCAATTTTGTCATGTATTGGTGGAATAAAATGAAATTTAATAGCTACTGGTGGTGATTTTTGTATACAGGATGAGGCCAGAGGACAGTGAACAAAGTGAACAAAGTACTCCTTAGATTGATGCATGCAAATTCATATGATTTGGATCCTGATCCAGGTGACGGTGGTCCGTGGTGCTTCATTACCACACTGCTGGACTGCTGGTCTGCTTGTCAGGTTAGACAAAAAAACCTATGTTGTTGGTAATATTATAGTTTGTAGTTGATGGAAACCAAGCCAAACTGCAGCTTGGTTCATATTGGTTGTGTAGCAGTACTTATACTATAAATCACAATATCGCTATTAATTCTCATCCAACTTGAGGGCTATCATTGTTTCACAACTTGTCTACAATGAATTGACAATAATTAAAGTAGAAAGTGGGGGTAAAAAATCATGCATACCATTCATAATCGTTTAAGCTATCAACAGATGGTACACGGAAAGTAAGTGAATCTTCAATCCATGGTTATATGCTCATAGGTTCTAATAGAATTGCAAGCACATACATAAGATAAAACTCTATAACATATATTAAGCTGGCTTCTGTTGGAAGAATGGTAGATTCTGTCCTGGCATCATCATGGGAGTAGAGGTACCACCGGTAGGAGTCTGCTGTTGGAAGAATGGTACATTCTGTCCTGGCATCATCACGGGAGTAGAGGTACCACTGGTAGGAGTCTGTTGTTGGAACAATGGTGGATTTTGTCCTGGCATCATCACGGGAGTAGAGGTACCACTGGTAGGATTTTGTTGTTGGAAGGATGATAGATTTTGTCCTAGCATCATCATAGGGATAGAAGTACCACCGGCAGGAGTATGTTGTTGGAAGAATGACATATTTTGTCCTGGCATCGCCGTAGGGGTAGAGGTACCAATGGATTGTTGCATACTTGAGTTGTAATGTGCTAAGTAGGGGTGTGCAAGAGTGGCCGAAGCTCCCAGATGACCCTATGCAGATAAATAGCAAGCTTAGGTCATAGAAGATTGTAAATGACAAAAGGTTAAAAAGTAGACTTCTTATACCATTTGGGTTGGGTTGTACTGTGGTAGATACCCAGACATTTGGTTTCCGAAAGGCATTTCAGGTCGTACTAGTAAAGAATCGACTGTTTTCTTTTTCTTCTTTGTTTTCGCTTTGTTCGAGCCACCAACGGGTCTTGCTGATCCTGGTATAGTATTTTCTCCGAGATGACCCTATGAAGATTAATAGCAAAGCTTAGAGTCACCAAACTTTGAAAATGAGAGAAAGTTTAAACGGGTAGACTTGTTATACCATTAAGATTGGATTATACGATGACATATGATTTGTAAAAGCCATTTCAGGTTCTAGTTGTAAAGAATCATCTATCTTCTTTTTCTTTGTTGTTTTTGCTTTCTCCAAGCCACCAACGGGTCTCGCTGATCCTCGTACAGTCTTCTCCTTGACCTTCATACCTCTTGGCATGTGAAGCCCCTCATTGTTCTTTGAAACTCTAGCAGAGTCAATGTTCGGACCTGCAATGTAAAGTTAAATGTGAGTCTTACTTTGAAAACTCTATGCAACTAGTGGTATAGTATATACCTTGTGAAACGGAGGAGTTACGCAAATCTGGATTTGGATCCGGATCAGTTCTAATTTTCAAGCTTTGCTCCACATCTCGTGCTAGCTGCTCTGCGCATTTAGCAGCCATATCATATGTTTCATCGGACTCTGCTGCGCGAGCAGCTATGTGGATAAACATTCTGCACAAGTCCTTGTAAAAGTTTGACATTCTTGTTTTTATATCCTCGTGCAGATTGCGATTGCTTGTTATCTCTAGCACTTTCGCATCAATTGTCCATCTTTTCAACATATATTGTTCAGGGATATGCTTGATATTATTAATATCAAGTATCTTTAAGCAATGAGAGCAGAGGATTCCAGCAAATTCAAACTTCTTGCAACTGCAATTGACTCTTTCTTCGTTCGGATAAAATCTGATAACATGCTCACGTTGCGTGCCATGAAATTTTACTGTATAAACCATCATCTCTTTATCACTATTATCACAAAGAAATGTGTCATAGTTCAGGGTCCGAAGCACTTGCTCCTGAAACATCTTGAATATTGCGGGAGTATATATAGTTGCAGCTTGCCTTAATACATAGCTACCTTCCGCCTTCAGCTTGGGAGTAGTTTGTGACGCCTTGAAGTCACACTTCACCTCTACAAATCTTTTATCCGCAACGAGCCGCTCAAAATGCTCAAAAAATGTAAGCATGTCATATTTAATACTAATGTACCGCTTTAGTTCATTATTCATACTTTCACTTCTTTGGGTAGTGCTCATGTGGGCCGAGAATGTGTTTCTGCCATACACTAGTGCCCATTGCTCCCTTTTCTCAAACAGCCTTTGCAGCCAGGTATTGTCACGTAGTCCATATCTGTCTAGCATTCTATTCCATTCATTTATAAAATCGTCTTCTTCCTCAATATCATAGATACAGTGCTGAAAATCTGCATTGAACTTCTTATATTCTTCAACAACCCCAGCAAGGTGCTTGCAAGCATTTTGATTCATATGCCACACACAAAGTCTATGGTGAGACTGAGGAAGGACTTTCTTGATTGCCTTGGCCATTGCCGCATCTTCATCGGTCAGAATAGTCCTTGGATGTTTCCCAGACATAGCTGTTAGAAATGTTCTAAAAAGCCAACCAAAACTTTCAGCTGTTTCATCATAGAGAAGTGTAGCACCGAAGACAGTAGTTTTCTTGTGATTATTCACCCCAACAATCAAACCAAATGGACGTCCATCATCTAGTTTCCTATATGTGGTGTCAAAGCATACAACATCACCAAACATTGCATAGTCTGATATCATTTTGGAGTCAGCCCAAAAAATATTAGTTATCAGATCATCCTCGTCAACTTGAATTGAATAGAAAAAATTGGCATCTTCTTTTACCTTCTTCTCCATGTATTCTAACACTCCCCCCGTGTCTCCTTTCTTTGCTTGCAGTGTTCTCTTAGAATACAAACGGTTTTTCATATCTTCAGGTGCAAACCCAAGATTTGGAAGGCCACATGCTTCTTTGGCCATAAGATCAATAGTTGCTTTATTCGAAATGCCTACAGACTTTGCGACTTCAGCGCTTGCTATTTGTGCTTCTGTGACTTTCCTTTGGGATCTTAAGTATAGGGCCATGTCTCCGGTAGCAAGAGGGTGGTTATGTTCTGCCTCAAATTCATACACATAATACAATCCGTTTTTTAGACTTATCTTCATATGAGCTTGACAACCACATCGTGTTTCAGGCCTACTGTAACTGAAAGAATCCTCTCTGCTATCTTCAACTCGGAATCCTGTCAATTAAAGTAATTATCTTAGTGAATCCAAAAGTAATAGTATAACCAAAACAAAATACAAGCAACCCATACCTTGACGGGAGCATGTAAATGTCCGTTGTTGTATTACAGTAGTATTCTTCACTTTATGGTGACTCCCTCTTCGGATGCTAAAACCAGTACCTTTTGCATACTTGTTATAAAAGGAGTAGGCCTCCTCTTCAGATAAAAATGTCATGTCAATCTTTGGTAAACTGTTGTCAATACAATTGGTTGCAAAATTTTCTTGTGTATCCTATATGAATTAGTATTCAATTTTGTTAATGCACAATTTCACATATGTTGTATTGTGCTTACCATGCGCGATTTTACTGGATTTATGAAACAAGGGTTAAAAAAATATTGCCCACCTCATAAGAGTATTATCGAACAATGTAGACTACTATACACATGCTCCTGTTCTATTACAACATGCTGAGAGTGAGTGGTGTATTAATAACTGAGTATAATAATGAAATGGACACTATGGATTGTGGCTTTCCTTTCTTCAGCCATGACTTGCAACTAAAAGATGATCCTTGCAGCTCTGAGCAGCTTACAAACACTAATAAGCGCCTCCAAGACAAGCTATAGTTTGTTCTAGTACAAAGGATTGTTTTTGAAGCATCTAGAATTACTGAATGAAATACTTATCGCAAATTGCCTCATGTATTAAGTATCTATTTTGACATGTCCAGTTAATTCATGTACCAGGCATTTAAAGAAACATCAGGGATAATTAAATTTTCTACAATCATGAAGGCATTCTCGATCTTTTTCAGCGGGAAAATTAACCAATAAATTCTACAGGTAAAAGAAGAACGAAAAGAGATCATGAAGACTATACTTTTGGCCCATGAGATTCATCACTGTCCTCATGGATCCGAGGATCGATGCTTGAAGAAGCCATGGGGCACAAGATGACCCTTTCCTTCTGCCCCTAGATCGCGCTGCTTCTGCCTGGTTGATGCACTTTGGCCTCCAGATTGCAAATTTTCTTCTTCTGCCGGAGATTGAACTTGTTTGATGTGCTTCTGCCAAGGATCTTGTTCCTGATTGATGTGGGTGATCTAATATGGTGGTGAGATTTGCATGTTTCCTATATGGATAAGTAGGAATTTGTGTGTTTCCGTCTGGATTAACACAAGTCAAAGAGGTTTGCCGCCCTAACCTCTTTATTCTGCATGTTGGCGGCAAAAAATGAGATTAGCCTCCTTTTTCCCTCCAGATTAGTGGACCGTGAGTATTGCCAGGTATTACGGAGAGAGAACGGAAAGAGAATACGACTTTTTAATGTTTTTTCTTTCGCTGGAAAAGAGACGTGGGGGCGCTAAACAGCACAGCCG
Organism: Triticum aestivum; assembly: GCF_018294505.1. Classification (NCBI taxonomy): domain Eukaryota; kingdom Viridiplantae; phylum Streptophyta; class Magnoliopsida; order Poales; family Poaceae; genus Triticum; species Triticum aestivum. The sequence continues at coordinate 657,387,752 of NC_057813.1, read as the reverse complement.
TCGGATGTAAAATAACCCGCAGGGAGCAGGGATGGGAGCACGGAACGGGAGCAGGCAAGCCCCGTCCGCCACGAGGGGTGCAGTGTTGCTACACCGGGACTGGGCAGCAAGCGGGGACAAGAGGCGCGGGGGCTGGAGTTAACTTTTTTTCTTCTGTTTTCCACTTTTTTCCTGCAATTGAACAGCTATTTGTGGCCAGATTTGAGGGCAACGCGGCGACCGGACAGGCTCTCGGGCCGATCGACCGACGTAGAGTACTGACCCTTTTTTTGCTATATATATGATCCCATCAATGTCCAAACGAGATTAATACTTGCTTGTAATAGGTCTTGGGCCCTCTTTCCATAAAACATTTGCTAATAGGATGTCACACCTTGCTCTGCATACGTTATCCACAACCGATGTGGATGACAACCTATTTGTCCACAAATCCTATTCCCTGGGTCATTGGTGTGAGAGCCTAGTTTAATAGAAATGATAGACTATTTATATTAATAAATAATTCATTTTTTTTCTCATGAGCCCATTCGAAAAGAACTGCAAAGTTAAGCGTGCTTGACTTGGAGCGACTTGAGGATGCGTGACAGACTAAAAAATTCGTCCCAGGTGCCCATGAATGAGGACAAAGTGCGCAGGAAAGATTAGTGTTGGTTTGTGGAGCGCGCTAGACGCAACAACGGAGAACCGGTGGTTGTGGCCGAGGCGTTACAATTGGTTCAGAACCGACCCTCGCGTTTACATGGACATGTGTAGGTTAGGTGCGTGGACATGTGGTGCATGACGCGTGTGGCCCGTTGTGGCACACAGTATGGCACATGTGCCGGACTGGACGCAGATACGTGTGCCAAGAGGGAGTTTCTGATGGTCCACCGAGGACGTCGGTCACTTTGAGTGAGGGTGATGTGAGAGCCTGGCTTAATAGAAATGATAGACTATGCATGCCAACAAAAAATTTCTTCTTTTTCAGGAGCCCTTTCAAAAAGAAATCGAAAGTTAAGCGTGCTTGTCTTGGAACGATTTAAGGATGGGTGACCGAATGGAAAGTTTATCCCAGGTGCATATGAGTGAGGATAAAGTGCGCAGGAAGGAGGATGGGTGACCGATTGAAAAGTTTGTCGCGGGTGCGTACGAGTGAGGACACAATACGCAGGAAAGACTAGTGTTGATCTATGGGGGCCAGTCTAGATACCGACAGACGTAACGGCCAAGAACTGATGGT
>NC_057813.1:657370712-657386266 GCF_018294505.1 Triticum aestivum | reverse complement strand
AAGTTTCTAGAACCTTTGCTGCGTTTTATTTTGGTTTTTAATATTTCAATTTTATTTCCCTCGCCTTTTTCATATTAAAAGTTGGGAGCATTTTAGAAATTAGGGAATATTTTTACATACTCAAGAACACATTTAAAACTTGTGTACATTTTCGAATTCATGAACATTTTGAAATTTTATGAATATTATTAAGAATTATTTAAATTTTATTATTTTTACAAATACAGAATATTTTACAGTTCATGGACATTTTGAGTTCATAGAAAGTTTCCTCAATTGGAGAAGATATTTTAAAAATTCGTGATTTTTTCCTAATCCACAATTTTTTTTATTATAGAACATTTTTAATACTCATGAATATTTTTGATTCCTGAATATATTCTTAACTTTTTAGAAAATATTTGAATAGAAACTGACAAAAACCTACTTTTTTAGACAAAAGTAATAAACAACTTAAAAAAGCCGCGGAAAAATGGACCGAAAATAATACGCCTGTGTGTTATATGGCTGCGAGGTGCGCATTTGCACAACACACACCGCCCCACGTGCGCCGTAGCAGGTCCCTTATTTGTTGCTCAGTGCGATTAATGTCGACATTTCGCGCAAATGGAACAAATGCAGCGCTCTGGTGGGTCAGCGTAATTTTTTGATTCTTATGACTGTTCTGGCAAGGACCTATGTATTTCTTTTCAAGTTCTTCTAGAAAAATGTATTTCTTCCCAGGTTTTTGTGCTTATATCCTTTTTATTTTTTATTTTACATGTTAAATTTATTTATAATTTTAAGTAACTTTTAAAATTCTCAAAACTTTTCAATAGTTTTAAATAATGTTCGCGAGAGTAATAAAAATGTTCATATTTTTGTAAAAAATGGTAACATCTTTCCAAAAGATGTTCAGATTATTTCAAAACGATCACAACTTTTAAAAATGTTCCTAAAATTTGAAAAAATGTTCTCTTTTAACAAAAAATTATGTGTATTGAAAAATGTTGAAATATTTTAAAAAATGTTCATAAAATGTTTTTAAAAATATATATATGTTTTCTAAGTTTTTCTACTGTAACTGTGTCTTTTGCTGGGAAAACTGAGAAGAAACCATTAGAGTACACACTTTGCCTCGTTAAAATTATATAAAACCACTACTCCCTAGAATCTATATTACTTGTCGCTCAAACGTATATACTTATCACTAAAATACATCTAGATACATATGTTTGAGCGATAAGTAATATGGATCGGAGGGGGTGCAATATATAGCTCTTAAATGGGATAGCGCACTTGGGGGCATCATTCCGGTCACACATCGGTCACTATGGGCCTATTAATACTAGTGGTCTTGCCCAATGTTTTATACCCACATGCGTAATGGGTACGCTACACGAGCGTCTCGGACCACGATTGCCACAACCAGAGAGCATACGAGCTTATAAGAGGTCTTGGGCCTTCTCCACCAAAAGACTAACCTAGTGGGAGGGGGCAATTTTAGATCATCTTATAAGTCATGCTTTATTTTCCACAACCAACGTGAGACTAAACTCAATAATATCTTACCTTTTAGTTGTGGCTTTATAATAGTTTTGGAGTCATATTTTATTTTCCGTGAAGTATAAGTTGGGTACATATATTATTGTTAGGCGATGAAGTGACAGTTGATTTGTCGGACAACTCACACTTTGAGCAAACACACATTTTTGGGTTTGTTCGAACATGTGCAATGAGTGGTTTTCATCACAACAAATAGGGAATGAAGATGACTTATCCGAATTTGTGTAGAAAACTAACATGTGTCTGGAGAGTGGATTGCAGAAAACCCACATTCTAACTCCATCGATGACCAGCATCCATCATCATTGGTGATTTGTCCCTATGAATGTTGGCCTTCGATTAAAACACCACGAATCAGTATTATGTAGCATGTATGTATAGGTACAAACACATCTAATTGGCAACAATGCGATTAGTTAGAATACTAGTCACAGTCATTTGGAAGTTCTAAAGACTGAATCAAAATCTACTCAAATAGATTTCCATGTTTAATTTTGTGCATGGAATTTGATTTCAAAACCCGGTAGGAGCACTTGTATACATCAGGTATTAACCACATTATAGATGAGCATGTCTAATAATCAATTCGTATATGCATGCAAAATTTGTAGAATCAGTTGCATTTTTATTTGCCAATGATTACTATTACCAATATTATTTCAACACTAAGTACATAGCATGCACAAGTTTTCAACTATTCAACTTCATTTAACTTGCAAGCCACATTTAACAACAAAAAGTAAGTATAAAATCGGCTCAATGGCTCAATTTATAATCTAGAAGTTTCTAGAGTATGCTTACCTAATACTACACAAAAAATCATTATTAAGATATCTGCTAGATCATATGCTTTTGATATCAAGAAGTATGCACTGTATGGTTTATATAATTCTCATAATTGGTTGAAAAGATCATTTTTTATAAAATATAGTTTAAACATAGCACAACTCAAGTGTACTTTTCAAGTATATACATTACAACCTATGCAAAAACTATAACTTGTATTTTGGAACTTGTTATATATGGTTAACTATGTCAAATAAATAATAATAAAGTACTGCTCACTATAGCATGTTTAAAACAAGATGTAAGTATAAAATTTTAGTATAAATATATTTGTCTTAATGTATCTAATTGACTATCAAACCTTCCTTAGCTCGGCAATGCAAGATGCATGCAGCCGGATACATTTAAAAGCACATGTACTTTCCCAAGATCATCAATAATTGCAGAATGAACCTAAAATTTCAAATATGGATATTAGGCCCCGTTTGATAGCAAAGTGTGAAATAAAGTGAAGTATCCAAAACTGCAGTATTTTTGGTTGTAGGTATGAGATACCATGGTTTTACCAAAACACATTATTTTATAGTATTCACAATACATAGAACCTGTTTGGTTGTTGCCACACAACATTGTAAATTTTGCTGCCTAGCCGTTGCGTTCAAATACTCCAGCACCTACATTGTGTTCCTCTTTTTATTCATGGAGCAGTGCACATTGATATATTTTGAAAATATAAATCTAAAATAATATGGACCAATAAATAAATAATAGAGTATCAACGAATTTTCTTTTTTATACGAAGAGAACTAGAATAAATTGTTACTTTAAATTTCACGGCCAAGCACTTTCTTGAGGATCTCCAGAACAACATAATGCTCCGCTGTCATGAAGATTTCAGTCAACTCTTTGTCCTTTCAGATAATCGATCATCTTCAGATGTTCACTTGCTGAAAGATCTGGTATTGTCTTAAGTTTGGCAATGCAATAAGGATCTTTGTCGGGATCCTTTTTTCCATCAGCGCCATTTTCACGTCTCTATAGCTCTCAATTTGCTTCGTCTTCACATCCACATAAGTTTGAAGTTCTTCTTTTCTAACTGCAACTAGATATTCAATCGCGGTGTCTTTGCCTCTCTTAGCCTTACCTTCATCATTGCCTTTAGAAGTCCTAGCCTTTTTCATAGGTGGTGGGTCACGAAGTGTGTTCATGTCTTCATTGGGAAATTGGTTACTAGTATTCTCCATACATTATGTGTTCTCAACAGGAAATACTTCAACATCCTCACCATATATGCCTTGACTCCACTCATAATGTTGATCTTCAAAGCCTGGAGCCTGTAATGTTGGACTAGGCGAATTAAGCCCAGCGGCATTTAGAACTTGTTGTGTGAAGGTTTCCCCTTGTGGCAAATCTGTAGCTGAACTTCTCTTCTCTTCAACCTGATCAGTTGTCCTCTTACAACCCTTCCCCTCTGCTGTTTTACCTGAGTATAGACGAATAGATTGTAAACTACAAGCAGCGAAAACATATGCTAAATTCATTACATGTGAAACCAACATACCATCATAAATTGTAGACAAATCATCATAGTAAGGGAATGCTTTGTATCTCCACTTCTGTTATTCTGTGCTCAATTCATCCCATTTTTCATCAATGGTCGTTTGCATTTTTGTCATAGGATCAAAACTGAAGCCACTTTTCTCTACAATAGATTTGACAGTAAAATAATCTTTCTTCAACCGCTGCTCTCTAAATTTTAGTTGAGAAACAATAAAATTAGCTCTCGGAAACTGATTGTTCAAGCGTGTAGCCATGCAATTCCATCCTTCTTTCGTCCATCCATTCTGACCACGAAATTTGGCAGCATCTACATACTCTTTCATCACAGAAACTAGAAGGTCTAATTGAGCAGTGGTCCATGATGCTCTGTTTTTGTTTTCTGCAATTGGGAAACAAAATGCATCAATTTAAAGTGTTCAAATAAACACAAACATCAGGAAAATTGACAAGAATACAATCACTCCCATCCATGCTTTTGTTCAACACACATGTAAGGGGATGACCTCTGAGCTATGCTTGTCGACATATAGTAGTTAGCTGAAAAATAGTGGATGGAAGTAGCACCGTGTGTAGTACTAGAATAGAATATATGGATCAATTAGACTAATTATGATTAGTAGCAGCGACGGCGGAGTAATTAGGCAGATGACCTCTGAGCAATCTGAGGTACTTAAAAACCTTTGTAGCGGAGCTTTCACTGATCCCAAATGTAACAGCAGCTCGCTCCGTATGGTTACTTGTGTGCATCATACCGGATTTTTACAAGGAGAAGCCACATGAATCGAACATATAGATTTTTGCTCAAACATTCTTCTATGTAACATAAGAACCACACACAGATGTTCTATGAAAATCAACCGAACCTACCACCTAGTACAAGGAGGAAACAAGAATTCATCCTTTGCATATAGAAAGAACCAAATAGATCTAGTGCCCTGACCTATTCCATCACGGGCGGAGGAAAGGGCCGGCGGTCCTGTGGAGATGCAGGAGGAGCGATTGGGGGAGGATGAAGGACAATATACTCACCTTTCTTCTCTCCATCACCGTCTCTTTGCTTCCCCATGGCCGACGAGGGAGATCCAAAAGCGACAGGGCGGCGCGGCGGCGGCGGGAGCAAGGCCAGAGCGAGTTGTTGAGCAGAGCGGGGAAGGATAACGAGGCGAGTCCCTTCTTTTCGGCTGCTCTGTTTTTTAAAAAGAGGTCTGAGGTTCTTTTTTTATGCAAAGAAAAAACGACAGTTTGGTAAATACTACAGTTTAAAAACCACAGTTGTTTGGGACAATCAAACAGCTCATTGTAAATAAAACTACAGTAATCTCAACAACTGTAGTATTCTCAAAATACTTAGAAAATACTTTGCAATCAAACGGGGCCTTAGACTTTTAAAATGCAAAATAAAATAATATATGGTTTAAGGAATAGTTCATACATACATTGTCCATTTCGAAATCGACAAAATAGTCGACATTTCTAAAAATATGTGATAGTGACCATAGTTAGCTATAAATCATTGGCAACATTGTTCAAACAACGCAAAAAGATTAGGTAAAACTTAGTTATTGTCCGACTGTGGAAAAATGAGCCGTAAAATACATTTTGAAGGTGAACCTAAAGAGCTCTTCCAAATCATCATGCTTCAGCCAAATTAGGCGGTACCCTTTTCTAATATCCATTGGGTGCCACTTGGCAAAAAATGAATGTTCCAGATCTTTTGGTACTAGAATAGATCCCCAAAATATTCATACTCAAATAAACCTGCATGACCAAGAGATACCCTTATGACAATCTCATAAAAAACGACGCTCCTTTCCCGAGATTTCATGCTTAACACAGTATCAACTATGTATTATATTGGCTAAGAGGCAGCAATGTAATTGCTCATGAACTTGCTAAGCAATGTAATGTCACTTGAACTCCTTGGTGACACAAGGTATGACCCTAAAGGTCAAGGCTAGCTCAACTCAGTCCACACAATAGATAAATATTACTTGATGCCCGTAGCAAACTGGTTTAATACATACCATGAGTTCTTTTTGCCCTGATGAAAATGAAATTGCATACATAGTTCTGGAATAGTACAAACTATATATCAGATCATATGAATGAGTTTAAAACAAGTCAAGAAATCACTAAAAATTCCAGGGAGCAAGTGCATCTCCGCTGACCATATTCGCAGCTTGATTTTCATGGATTGGATATCCTCATGAGTATCCCTATAGTTCTCCTCCTCTCCATCGCCCTCCCCATCTCGCCATCACTCTGCTTGTCACTCTCTGAATCATCACTCTACCAGAAATGCATGGAACCTCCTTGGTTGTCAACCCCCCCTTTGATAGAATTGCTCTATCCTCCTCCCCATCACCATCACCATCCCCGTCCTTGATCCACACAGACTCCTCACACCCCAGCCCTCTTGAAAAGGACAACATACCACTTGTCGATGCATGAGAGGGCCCAATCGTCGTTGCTCGAAGTGAATTCCACCATCCCATAGTTGTCGAGGGTCAATAGGAGGGCCGGTGTTTTTCGTTGGAGATGAATTCCGTCGCCACATAGTTGTCCTTGCCGTCGTCCTCTTCCTGCGCAAGCGCGCCACCATGGAATGGATGTCTGTGCGACGTTGATTGTTTTCTAGAGATATGTTTAGGCCTGCATCCTGATAGTTCTCCTTCAAGTTAATTGAACTATTTTCCCTTGTATTGACCTGTTTTTCTTCCAAAGTTTTTGATCTGTGTTTGTGCATGCTAAAATGATCTATTTCTTTCGTATGAGATTTGTAGGTTCTCTCTTGCAATATGTTATCGACACAACAACTTCCACAACTCAAGGAAGATTCGGTTTCATTATATTGCACTTTCTAAGATTAAATGTACAGACTTTGTACTAAAGTAATGATATTTGATGTTAGATCACTAGTATCCATTTCTTTTTACTTAACGAGCTGGGGAGATTAAATAAAGTAGATGTTTATTTGAGTTACTTGCTGCCACTAAACTTTGCGCCTCTTAGAAGCCAAACTGCTGTTACACTCATGTCTTCACACAAATCAATATGTTCCGCAGAAAGCTTTATGAAAAAAGCTACAAGTTCCTTCATGAATGGTAGGCACCTAAATCTGCAACTTAGATCTTCTTTAGTTTCCTCCAGGTTCTTGGTAAATAATCAAGTAACTTCATCTAGCAATCAGTCGACAACTTTTTGCTTCCATGAGCAATTCATTAGAGTTCCCTGCAATTATCCTATTGTGGTAGCTGATTTTTTTGGGTAAAGATATATAATTGATGTATTAAGTACACTCTCTGAATTATGGAGGATGATGTGTCGGTAACAAAATACCCCTACGTTTAGTTCATTCTGGGCTTGATTTATATCCTAGGATGATTGATTTTTTTTTTTGGAAAAGGAGGAAGCACCTCCGGCCTCTGCATCTGGGTGATGCATGCGGGTCATTTTATTTATTATTCATAAGACCTTACAAAGTAATACAACAGTAAGCCCGAGGCCACCATCTAGACGACACCTGTCGCTACTCCTATCCTCTTGACGAAGAGGTGCCGAATGTCCGCGCCAAATACCAAACACAGATCGCACGAAAGCCTAACATCTAACGCCGGATGCCCCATCCAAGCCACATAGGCGGGACTAGGTAATACTTCGGACCGGCGCACTCTCAGTGAGTACCACATGCACACGCTGCATCGACCTTGTCAGACCTCTCTGACATCGACGCCACCACGAAGCCAGACAACGTCGACCTCCTGTGCGTGTCCATCGCCACACATCTGACGCCAAGCCTCCACTGCTCCATGCTGCCGAGAACCGCCGCCATGAATATGTAGAAATAAACACCGCTCCACCGAAGAAGTCGTCCGCTAGTCCCTCTGAGCTCGATTGCATCTCCAAGAATGCCGCCCCAAGGGGGTAACGACACATGATTGCCGTCGGTATCCGATCAACTGATCTAGGGTTTCCCCCGAAGGTATTGGGTGGGCTCCTTAATGAAGGAAACGATGATAAGGGCATCGTCATCACAGGCTCCGTCCAATGACAGAAGACCAAGTTTTCACCCAGATCCGTCCTAAGAAATCCACCCGACAACTAATGCACTGTCTCGACCGCCTTCAAAACCCTAGATCTAGCCGCCTAGATCCGAGGACCAACCGCAACAGCAATTCCACCGTATGATCCCTGGCGCACCGGCCGCTGCCTAAGTGTGCCACCACTGAAGCCTGGGAGGAGGGCTCCCACCCACCTCGCCAAACTGCGAGAGCCGCCGAGATGGATCCCGCACGCTCGTCACCGTCTCTGATCTAGACCAATCCGTAGCAAAAACCACGAGATCGCCGACGCAGATCCGCTTTGGACAGGGACTGCACCATGCCATGCCGCCGCGGGAAGCCCGAGCTTCACCCGCCACCACCTTCCAGGGCCGCCGCCCCGGGATCCAGCCCTCGCTGGCCGCCAGAGCTCACAACCTCGGCCACCACGGAGCCACTAAGCCCCACCACGCCATCGCATGCCGCCCGCCGCAAACCAACGTCCGCGACTCCACCATGGAGTCGCCGAGCACTGCCCGCTGACGCAGCGCGCACCACATCGAGGGATAACGTGCGCGGAGAAGCTAGAACTGGCCAAGCCCAACCAGGATCCGGCCTCTCCCCGTGCTGACGTCGCTCCCGCAGCCCTGCATCTCGCCCGCGCTCATTGCGATGCAGACAGCACACGCGCAACGCCACGGAGAGGGGAGAAACAGCCCCGCCGTCACCTTCCTTGGGGCACGCGCGGACTTCGCCGGCGGCCCCTCCAGCGGCGGCGAAGCGAGGGAACGAGGGCCTGGCGGCAGTGGCACTAGGTTTGTTGGATCGGTGGAGAAGGATATGAGGGAGCGATGGAGCGGGGGCCTGGCGGCGGCGGCGCCGCCGCCGCGCTAGTTTGTGCGATGCGGTTTGTACGAGGACGCCCTACTGCAAGAAGTTCCTGATGTGCTGGATCTAGGATTGTCCTACGACTTTCTTTTGTGGAAGCGATGATCTAGAGTCTGGCAACTAGTACAGCCTTTTGCCCGGCTGATTAGAATTGGAGGACAAATCTGGATCCTAGGATGATCGATGCTTCTGATTAGAATTGGAGGACAAGTCTGACCTGGTCCTGTAGGTAGTGCCGGAGGACGAGCTCCCGTGCATGGTGCTAAAACCTCAAATAGGTACTTTGCTTCAGTATGACTAGCAAAAGAGCCCGTGCGTTGCAACGGGAGAGAAAACATAACACACACCCTTAACTCAACAACCATCACTCAAGATCACAGTAGGTACATCTTCTTTATTTTTGCGAGGCACCATATTTGTGTTGCCGCTTATCCTCCTTCTCACCCTCGCCGGCGATGGCCTCGGTGCTCACACAAAACAACAAAAAACGTGTGTTGAATATGGTTAATCCTAAGGCGTCTCTCTCTCCCTCTCTCCTCCCTCTCCCTCTCTCTCTCTCCCTCCCCCCCTCTCTCTTTCGCTCTCGCTCGCTTTCTCTCACTCTCGCGATGAGGAATCTGTTGTTTTCCCTTGCGACATTTTTCAAAGGTATGCACGTGTAGTTATCGATATTTTCTTTTCCGTATATGGTTATAGTGGAGTGTTTATTTGCAATCCGGATTGCCGCCGGTATGAAAAAACGGATCTTGCGCTATAAATTATAAGTTTGCTTCCATAACAATATTTAAAAATATTTAACAGGTAAAATTAACATCATATTTAGATTCCACACATTTTTCTAATAAAATTTCATATATAATATGTTAAAATCGAAGTTACGGTTTAAAAGATACAGATAATTTAGAAAATCATTTGGTTTGACTCAAATATATTCCAAAATAATATTTAAAGATACTTAAAAGGTAAAAATAATCTCATATTCATATTCTACATATTTTTCTAATCAAATTTCACATATAACATGATCAAATCGGAGTTACGGTTTAAAAGATATGGATGATTTTCAAAAGCATTTGTTTGTCTTAAATATGATCAGCGGATGAATTACCGAAAACACCAGGGGGGGTTTCGAAAAATGTACAATAACGGTTCGGGTGTGACTTAAATCCGGACGGCGGGTCGATTTCAAGAAAAGACAGGGACTTTTGTGTAAAATACGGAAATAACGATTCGTTTTAACTTAAAACAGGACTGCGGGTTGAATTCTCTGAAATAGAGGGACTTTTCTGAAAAATGGCATGACGGACAAAAGAAACCTAATTTGCTTTATTATTAGATAAAGATAAAGATAAAGATAAAGATGATAATGTTTTGTGTGTCAAGTTGTCATCAACCGCTGTCGAGGATGTTGGGTTCAAGCATGCCCATTTGTGTCATGCTTCTGGAATTCAGAAGGTCATCTTCTCCTAGCTGCTTTGTTTGAAATTAGCTCCTAGCTCCTTTATTTGAATGTATAACAGTGGACAACAGTTTCATGATTAATAAGTTCCTATACACTAGGGTTTAGGTGTCCGGGCTCATCTGCACCTGCGCTGAAGAAATATTTTAAAACAAATACTAGAAAATTTCTAAAATAAAATAAAATTGCATGATAGATAATTTGATGCGTGAGTTCCACTCCAAATTTCTGATCATTTGGGCATTTGAGTAACTCTTGGCAAAAAAAGACAAATTTGGATTCTGTCTACTGTTCTGGACCAAATTATCTTTTTGCTGAGAGCTACTAATATGTCCAAATATTCTGAAATTTGGAGCGCAGCACAATAAAAAATTTGTCCAGAACACTGTGCACCCACAAGCTAAATGATTCAGTTAATACACGCAAGTAGGCGAGGCACAGCACACTGGATTATTATTATTATTTGATTAAAAGGGATATTCTCCCGATTTTATATAAAGAAATCATCAGTCGTTACAACCACAACACACCTTTTTCCAGCCAACACATCTTACCAACCCATGATCAAACCCCGCATCCACCTAGCTGGTCAACAGAAAAAGAAAAAAAAGGAGAGTACATTCTGACTACCCCCAAAAGGCACAAAGATAGCATTGAAACATAAGTCTCCCAGATTTTACTACAGGAAATCAAGAAAAAAGAATCACACATCATGAGCTCTGCACCTCCCCTTCCAAATGTGGCGTCCAGGGAGCCCAGCTTTTTTTTCGCTTGAACCATCTCGGCAGCGACTTGCTCCAGAGGTTTAGCGCCCTGACGGAACGCGTGCTTTTCGTCCGCCTTCACTTGCAAAGAGCTCCAATCATTAATCTAGTGTGCAATCCTGAACATTACAACAGAAGGATCAGAGGGCCACTTATGCTCAAAACATGCCCGATTTCTTGCTTTCCAAATCCCCCACAGTACCGCAGCTACCCCAACTGAGTACATTTTCCTCTTATGCGGTGGTAAGTTTCTAAGCCGGACATCAAAACATAGATGTGTATCTAAGTATGAAAAGTCCACTCCGAAACTACATTTTACCAACACCAAATATATCGGGCCAAAGGACAATTAAAAAATAAATGACCAATTGTCTCTTTTTTGCCACAAAACATGCATTCAATCTCACCACTAGCCGGATAGAAGTTCTACTTTTAAGTGGAATTTTAACTTTCCACATAAACCTATATGATACCTTGCCCCCAATCTGCATGGCAGAGTAGAATGATTTAACACTGTATACTCCAGATTTGTTCAAAATCCAAGACAACTTGTCCTCATTTCTGAATAAAGTAACAGGAGTACAGAGTTCCAACAAACTAGCCCAGAGATCTTTCTTTTCCCGAACCAAAGCTCTCCTAAAAGAAAGATTTGTGAGCCCTTCAGTCAAGATCTTACAGACAGTAATATTGTGATCAAGAAGAATGTCATAAAGCCTAGGAAATTTTTTAGCTAGGTTTTCTTTGCGAAGCCATCTATCTTCCCATAACCTTTTTTCTCTCCATTCCCAACACTAAATCTGCAACAAGAAAAGAATAAATCCTTAATTTTCAGCAGGCCCCGCCAAAAGTGAGAATCTCCTTGCCTATGTTGTACCTGACTAAGAGTGGTATTAGAAATATATTTAGCCCACCAAAAATCCTGCCACAAACCATGTCCATTGAACAATTTGCAAAGCCATTTAGCTAAGAGAACAATATTCATTATCTCCAAATTTAAAACCCCAGGCCCTCTAAGGTACTTGTGTAGACAAAAATAGGGCCAGGCCACTAGATGATATTTCCTTTTCTCTTTCTCCCCACTCCACAGGAACCTAGATCTAGGCCTATCATATTTCTTCTTGACCCCTTTAGGGAGACCATAAAAGGACATCATGTACAAAGGCAAGATAGAGAGAGAGGAATTAGCCGAAGTTTAACAACGTCCCCAACGAGCATCCCATTCTATTTTCCATCTTAACCACTGAAGGATCCCAATCACTGTTTTTTAGTCTTTTCTCATCAAGAGGGATACCTAAGTATTTCAAAGGTAATTCTCCTTTTGCACAAGTAAAAGTTTCCTCAAATAGTTCAACCCTTTGTTTTTCTATCCTAATCCCAATAACCTCACTTTTATGAAAGTTAATTTTTAACCCAGACATCAATTCAAAAAGACAAAGAAGGAACTTCAAATTCCTAGCTTGTCCAAGATCATCTTGTAGCAAGGGTATTGTGTCGTCTGCATATTGCAGAATTGCAATATCTCCCTCTTTGTTGCGTGTCGCCAAACCAGTGATCAGACCCTGATGAATAGCCCTCCCCACCCATATTGATAGGGCATCAACTGCCACGTCAAAGAGAAGGGGGAAAGTGGGTCTCCTTGCCTTAGTGTCTGATGAGTCTTGAAGAAAGGCGTCACCTCCCCATTCACTTTTAACACCCACACTCCAACCAGATATTATTTTCATGATCCAGTCATTCCATTTATCAGGAAATTTTTTCATTCCAAGATTTGAAGCAGGAAAGGACATTTGATTTTATCAAAGGTTTTCTCCAAATCAATCTTGAAAAGAACCCTGTTTTTTTCTTCTTTATGTAGGGTATTCAAGGTTTCATGTAAAACAAGCACCTCTTCCAAAATGTATATCCCTTTTAAAATGGCAGATTGAGTGTTTCAAATTACACCTTTGGTCACACATATGAACCTATTAACAAGAATTTTTGTGATGATTTTGAAAAGAACATTCAAAATTTCACCATGGCGGCTAATTTTGTAATGGGACCTTCCCCTTATGCTATTTGCAACTTTAGAACATATACTAACTCATATCTCTTTCTCAACAATTTCAATTGTGATTACGATTCATTTGATAACCTAATTAGTTCGTGAACTTGGGGGAATACATGATTCGTCAAAAAAAGGAATGATAGTTACTTTTTTATTCTCTATAACAGGATTAGTTTCTCGTTGGGCTTCTTTGGGACATTTTCCATTAAGTAATTTATATGAGAATTTGATCTTCCTTTCATGGGCTCTGTATATTCTTCATACAACACACTGGATGATTGAATCTCCCCGGCAAAGATGAACTAGGATTTGATGGATTGTCGCCTGATGGAAAACGACGCACTAGAAGCAACACACACACAACGAATCAATAATGATATTTGCAGCCGGCCTTGCCATGCTTGCGCATATGTTGTAGGCTAGGCGGAGCGCTGCGGTGGTGACTGCCTCAGCGTCCCAGGCCTTGGCGAGGACGAAGGAGATATACGAGGTGTCTGACGGCTGTTGTGGCTACCCCACAGTGAGGAGCAGTCGCCGCCTCGCCGGTCGCCGAATGATGTGTACGGATTCAAATGGGTCATATTATTCTCAAAACTCCTTTTGAGATTGTGTTCTCTAGTTGTGCATTTCTGTTGTATTGGGCAGGTTGATGAAGCAAGGTGATGCGCTTGACCTGAGGACGGTGTCAAGATGCTGAAGGATAACGCATTGAAGATGATGCGCATTTGTGCTGCTGTTCAAGATGGAGAGGAGCCCTGGTGATCTATGTTTGTTCGCTGCTGATTGTTCTCCCACTCCCTTAGTTGCCTGTTAATGGTTTTATTACCCTCCTATGATACTTTGGTCCTTGTCATCCCTTGCGTGGGTATTCTTCTTGGTGCGTGAGCGTGTCTGTCTTGAATTTGGCCGGTGCCACCGTAACTATTTTGGTTGTGTCGTCAGGTTTTCGCCCTGGATATCTTGATGGCGAGTGTCTACAGTAGGTTTCCCGGCGATGCCTGAACTCGCTGTCCCCTTCCCCGTCTCCTCTCCTGAACTGATGTATTTCTATATTTTCTTTTTGGACAAGATGTATTTCTATGTCAAAGTAATGAAATTGGGTTATGCACGGTTTAAAAATAATACTATATTTTTAATGCCCATCATGCCCTTATGTAAACCCATATGTATAAACGGGTGCAGACCGATCTCGATCATTGATGTGTTTAAAGGTTCTACCGAAGAAATATTGTATCTCAGTTTTGGCTGTTAGAAATCATTCCAGTGGTGAGTTGGTAACAAGTGTATTCGGTACAGGGACCATCGTTCATATCAGTGATTGTCCTGAAATTGCGGAACACACACGTACGGAGCGGAGCAGTACTGCACCTGACCTCAATTCCACTTGTTTAGCTCATTAGTGCGATGCCAAGACTGACCCAAGTCTTGCCTTTTCACACGATCACCAATTAGTAGCTACAGGCATTACTGCACTTCAATTGTTCTGTTAGTAGGGGAAATTTTCACACGGCAGCACAAGGGGGGCATTCATTGATGCTACTCTACATGCTTGCTGATCAAGCCCCTCTACCTTACACAAGCAACACATCCAAAGACGTCGTTCCCTCGCTTGTATCATCATTTGCCTGGCTGCTGCTGCCTGCTAGTCAAATTCCATCGAATCAAATGAACAAACAAACTGATGATAAACCCACTTTATGACCTTCGACTAGCTCCTCTCTTCCTTAATACGCCCACTTAACTGATGATAATACACCAGAGCAGTATGTATGATGTAAACTCCATACATAGTATCCGTAACTGCGTACTAGTAGTAATTAGTAGAATCGATCCACCAAATATGTAAGTAGAGTTGGATTGGATGAAGCCGTTGGAAGGACAGTTCATCAGGTGTTAGAATCAAAAGTAGCAAAGGAAATACAGGAGGATCTAGCGAATGATGCTTCAAACTATGAGGATATGCAAAAATACATTGTTCATTTTCAGACAACCAATGATGGCATAGCTCTGTAATAACAAAAATGTATGCATAATTTGGCAGATGATTCAAGAGAATCTAGAACTGGATTTTCTTCTACAGAAAGAAAGTAGAAATGAAAGGCATGCTCAAAATTATACAAACAATGGTCCTTGTATGAACTTGGATCTCCTTTAGAATCCTTGCAAAACTACCAAACCTGATCAACTTTGCAAAACCCTGAATTTATAACCCTCAATATGGAAGATGCATAGCACATGAACTAACAAAAAAGAAGAAACGTTTTCATCGATCTCTGGAAATAAATTAACAAACAACAAGGAGATGGCCAAGCATCATTCTTTTCACTGCCACCCCCACCACCACAACATATAATTGGCATATATCATATCCAAAAATTACTGCCATAATATAATCAGGAAACAAAACCAAGATCAGAAACAGCCATATGCAATTTTATATGAAAATAATGGATGTTGATCTGTGTTTC
>NC_057813.1:657366104-657370237 GCF_018294505.1 Triticum aestivum | reverse complement strand
CATATCCCGGAGAGAAAAAGAGAGAACATATTGTATACTTCTCAGCCTTTTTACCTGTTGCTAGGAAGATCCTTAACAGGGAGTTTCTCTTTTACTTCGGTGCTAAATCAATGCAAATATTGCTGGAGGTAGCTCAGTTTTACTATAGCATTTTGGCGAAATGATTTTGCACATGAATAGCTAAAAAAAGGGCGCACACACGCATCTGCGACGTTTGTAAAATTGTACCCTGCTAGCGATCATACGCAAAAACTTAGCTAATTCGAAACAGATCGACCTTGTTATATCATGAAATAGAAGGCGTGATCCACACCGGTGGTGCCGACAACGTACGGTAGTGGTGCCTGAGCTCCTCCATCTTCTTTACCGTGCCATCCTTGAGGCGGTACACCCCGACGGCCCGAGCGTCGGACTCGTCAGCCCATAAATCCATGGGCTTGCCAAGCGCGGCGACCCTCGGTTCGTCGTCAGTGAAGTAGATGCAGCCAGCCTTGATATCTGAGCGCCCACTTGTTGGCACGCACAACGAGTTGTTCACCCCAACGAACAGCGCGAGGTTGCCAATGTCCCTCGTCTCCTTCCACTGCCCGTCGTCGCCGATGACATGTACCTTGAAGGAGCACGTCCACCTATACCGGCCGTACAGATCCTTGCCCTTGGTCACCTGGGCATACTTGAGCACCACCATCAACCGCCCACCCGGCGCTATCGCCAGGTACTTGCGGTGGCACGGCGAGCCACCTTCCTCAATGGCCAGCTTTGGCGTGACAGCCGTGCTTGTGTAACCGCCTGACTCAGTGTCATGTTGCCACGCCTCCACGACGCCGGAGTAGGAGACGGAGAGGAACCAACCGTTGTAGTGGATAGCGTCTTCCACGCCGTCGTGCGACGGCGCCAGCATCCACACAGCGTCCTCCGCCGTGGCGAAGGCTGGGGCGCCGAAATCCGGGCTCAGGATCAGCATGGCCGTACCATGGCTGCCGGGGCGGCGCGGGGAGGCCGGCGAGAGGACAACCTTCCGGTAGAACGACGTACGCATTTCGTCGGCGGTCAACACGTGCGCCCCGTACACCAGACGCCTCGAGGGATCACTAATGAACGACGGCCCTAAGCCGAATCGGATGGCCATGAAGCGCCATATGTCCAGGATGAACCCCTCGTAGGGCGTGCGGAGGAAGACGCCCATGGTGGTGATGTCCGGGAGCGCGTGCTGCTCGCCCGTGGCGGGGTTGACGAGGTAGATCTGGCCTTGGTCGTCGGCCGTGGCGAGCCATCCGCGGGAGGAGCCGAGGACGAGGTGGTCGCGCGGGTACGGTGCACGCACCGTCGCTGCGCACCGATCGGCGAAGGAGAAGACCGTAGCGGCCGCCGGGTTCTCCTCGTTCTTGCCGGGGAGGAGGAGCCACGGGGCCGACCGGAAATAGTCGTCGCTGTCGCAGGATGCGGCGAAGACCGCGGCGAAGGCAATGCGGTCGAGGAATCCCAGGCGGTCGTGGATGTCCGCCAGCAGCTCCGGCAGGAGGCTGGGCCAGTGTCTGGGAGCGTCGGCATCAACCTTGGGGGCGATCGCTTTCCTAGCGGCGGCGGCCTTCTTTCGCCTGGCGGCGGCGCCCTTGCTTCTGCCCATTGGCACGTACTCCTACAGATCGATCGGAGGTGGGGACTGATTTGTTTTTCAGTGAAAATAAAATAAAATACACCTTTTTTTGAGGGGTAATAAAATACACCTTCTACGAACAATGGTACAGCTACGGGCTTTTTTTCACAGGACTTCATCGGGGGAGGGAATGGGCCCGGGCCACCGGGTGAGATTAGCCCAACTCCAAGGCTCCAAGGCATTTCGTCTGTTCATATCCGTTTGGTACCAAGTGAACAGAAAACGCAAACGGATGGTTGTCCGCTTTCTTGTTCTATTAGACCATTTTGACCTAAATTTGATGCTGGTTTGCGTAGGTGCGGACATGCAACGAACGCCCGCGTCGTCGTCCCCTGACCCGCTCGTCTATGGCAGATGCAGGCGCCTTTCCCTCCCCCAAACTCTATATGGCGCCTTAAGTACCGGTTACAGTTCTCTCTGCAAACCGGCGCACACCCCTCCTCCTATTTGGGCCAGCTTATTAATCTTTTTTTTAAACTCCAAAAAATGAGCGCTTGACATGATTCAAAACTTACCTTCTGGTTTTAGTACCAAACGGATAACCAACTGGGACACCCGACCTCTTGTGCCTAGGTTGCTTTTTCTTCCTCTTTTCAATGCTAAAAATAGGGAACAGTTTCCTTTTTGGTTTTTGTTTTAATTCCAGTTTTTTTGTTTGCCCGGTTGTCTTCTAATTTTTATTTTCCTACTTCTATTTTTTTCATTTCTCTTTTCCTTTTCAAGATTTGTGAATTTTTCAAATAGATGAGCCTTTTTTAAAATTGATGAAGCTTTTCTCAAATTCATGAGCTTTTTTCAAAATTAATGAACTTTTATTTCAAAATCCATGAATGTTTTTCAAGTTTGCAACTTTCACAAAATGATGAACTTTTTTTCAAATTCAATGAACTTTTTTGAAATTATGACTTCATTTATAAATTCTTGACTTTTTCAAATTCTTGAACTTTTTCAGATTTTGGTTATTTTTCTGATTTTTTCCAATCTTTCCTATTCCCAATTATTACCTTTTTCTTGTTTAAAATTTTTATTTTTCTTTTCACATTTTAATCATGAACCATAAATTTTCTAAAAATAAAGTTCATTAATATTTTAAAAATATGAGAACGTTTTTAAAGTCTGTGTTAAATTTTGAACCTTTTTTTCAAATGCACAAACAATGTTTGAGATGCACAAATGTTTCTTAAATTCATGGACATTTGTAAAAGTACATTAACATCTTTTGATTAAAAAATCATAAATGAGAAAAATTATAGCTTGTTTTTTCTTGAGCTTGACTGGAGCAAGTGAAAAAAACTAAGAGAGCGAATGGGGTAGGAAGCCAAGCTGAGCGAGCGAGAGCTTCGTGGGCCACCTAGTATAGAAGCAATTTCAAGGTTTCAGTGTGGAATAGAAGCTCTGAGTGGGTTCAAACAACCACGACGAGCGGTCAAAACGTGTAAAGGACACCACAATCATGCAACGAACAACTCCACTCTCCTCTCAGAATAAATATCGTCTCCAACACCAACATGCCAACATGATATATGTACGAAAAGAACATCATTAAAACGCAAGCTAGCGCAAATAAAACCTAAAAAAACAACCGCGGTAATCTGCTAAAGAAAAAGAGAGTTAATCCCATGAGTGAAAACGACACGGGCGAAGCGTGCGTTAGCCTCTATATATGGTATCCTCTATTCCTAAAAAGTAGCATCCCATTCTGGATTTTTCTTACATTTTTTTGATGCCATGTCATCACTCCCACGGTTTTCCATCCCACCACTCGCTAACGAATATTTTCTTCCAAACGAATACCATCCCGTCGCTTCCAATCTTCTCCATGCTAGCATATGATTTTATTGTGTTTGATTATTGCATAGTTCCAAAATATTAATTAAATATAAATAATATAATAGAATGGAAGCCCTCATATATGTTTGCATGTATTTAGGACATGCATGTTTTCATGTTGAGGTGGGGCTTTTTCCATGTATGTTGCATAATGAAGTGGTGTCCTTGCTTGTTGAGAGAAATATGTTAGTAGGGGCTAGCTATTTAGATATACTTCATCCATCCAGGTTTATTAGGCCCCCTCTTATTTTGGGCTAAAATTTGACCTGAAAATTTAACTAACAAAATATAAACTATATGTAACTAAAAATATATTGTCGGAAAGCTCTTTCAAATACAAATTCAGTAGTATAATTTTTCTAGCATATACTTTATATTTTGGTAGTCTATAGATGGTCAAAGTTTGGCCCAAAATACGAGGGGTCCCAATAAACCTAGACTGAGGGAGTAGAAGATATGAATGAGCCAAGAAGCACCCATCTATTATAGCTTCACTAATTTCCGAATACTGTCTTTTTCATACAGTTCAGCCTCTCATGAGCTCACCTTGATTAATTTTGGTAGCTCGAAGCGGCACTAGCTCAGTGGTGGCAACATTAAACTCTCGGCAACCAGTGGCGGAGGCAGAAATGCCTAAAATTTGATT
>NC_057813.1:657296889-657365965 GCF_018294505.1 Triticum aestivum | reverse complement strand
AAGAAAATCCACCATTCATATGCATGATAGCAGGAAGATCAAGATGTTGGGGAGGGCTAGGCCCCTGCTGGCCACCTCCTACCTCCGCCACTGCGGGCAATGGCC
This sequence comes from Triticum aestivum, assembly GCF_018294505.1. Taxonomy (NCBI): domain Eukaryota; kingdom Viridiplantae; phylum Streptophyta; class Magnoliopsida; order Poales; family Poaceae; genus Triticum; species Triticum aestivum. Next base: position 657,365,860 of record NC_057813.1, on the reverse strand, counting down.
AATTAACGTAATGCCATGGTCGTGGAGATGCAACATGGGGAAAGGGAGATCGAGGGAGCCGACACTGGGGCGGCGACACCGTTGTGACGTGGAAGGGACACTCGGGAGTTTACGACACTGGCACGTCATATTTACACCAACAATTCACGTTTTTCCAACACATCAACTATAATGTTATAAATAAGAGAAAATTTGACAAATGTATAGCTTTGTGATATTGTAAATGTTGGGTTTCGTAGTAATTTCAAAAATTTTCCTACGCACACGCAAGATCATGTGATGCATAGCAACGAGGGGAGAGTGTTGTCTACGTACCCAACGCAGACCGACTGCGGAAGCGATGACACGACGTAGAGGAAGTAGTCGTACGTCTTCACGATCCAACCGATCAAGCACCGAAACTACGGCACCTCCGAGTTCGAGCACACGTTCAGCTCGATGACGATCCCCGGACTCCGATCCAGCAAAGTGTCGGGGAAGAGTTCCGTCAGCACGACGGCGTGGTGACGATCTTGATGAACTACAGCAGCAGGGCTTCGCCTAAACTCCGCTACAGTATTATCGAGGAATATGGTGGCAGGGGGCACCGCACACGGCTAAGGAATCGATCATGTGGATCAACTTGTGTCAACTTGTGTGTTTAGAGGTGCCCCTGCCTCCGTATATAAAGGAGCCAAGGGGGGGAGGAGGCGCCGGCCAGGAGGAGGTGGCGCAGGAGGAGTCCTACTCCTACCGGGAGTAGGACTCCCCTCCAATCCTATTCCAACTAGGAATCCCCAAAGGGGGAAAGAGGAGAAGGGTGGCCGGCCACCTCTCCTAGTCCTAATAGGACTAGGGGAAGGGGGGAGGCGCGCAGCCCTGGTGGGCAGCCCTTTCACCTTTCCACTAAGGCCCATGAAGGCCCATATGGTTCCCGGGGGGTTCCGGTAACCTCCCGGTAACCCGGTAAAATCCCGATTTCACCTGAAACACTTCCGATGTCCAAACATAGGCTTCCAATATATCAATCTTTATGTCTCGACCATTTCGAGACTCCTCGTCATGTCCGTGATCACATCCGGGACTCCGAACAACCTTCGGTACATCAAAATGCATAAACTCATAATATAACTGTCATCGTAACCTTAAGCGTGCGGACCCTACGGGTTCGAGAACAATGTAGACATGACCGAGACACGTCTCCGGTCAATAACCAATAGCGGGACCTGGATGCCCATATTGGCTCCTACATATTCTACGAAGATCTTTATCGGTCAGACCGCATAACAACATACGTTGTTCCCTTTGTCATCGGTATGTTACTTGCCCGAGATTCGATCGTCGGTATCCAATACCTAGTTCAATCTCGTTACCGGCAAGTCTCTTTACTCGTTCCGTAATACATCATCTCACAACTAACATATTAGTTGTAATGCTTGCAAGGCTTATGTGATGTGTATTACCGAGAGGGCCCAGAGATACCTCTCCGACAATCGGAGTGACAAATCCTAATCTTGAAATACGCCAACCCAACATCGACCATTGGAGACACCTGTAGTACTCCTTTATAATCACTCAGTTACGTTGTGACGTTTGGTAGTACCCAAAGTGTTCCTCCGGTAAACGGGAGTTGCATAATCTCATAGTCATAGGAACATGTATAAGTCATGAAGAAAGCAATAGCAACATACTAAACGATCGGGTGCTAAGCTAATGGAATGGGTCATGTCAATCAGATCATTCTACTAATGATGTGACCTCGTTAATCAAATAACAACTCATTGTTCATGGTTAGGAAACATAACCATCTTTGATTAACGAGCTAGTCAAGTAGAGGCATACTAGTGACACTCTGTTTGTCTATGTATTCACACATGTATTATGTTTCCGGTAAATACAATTCTAGCATGAATAATAAACATTTATCATGATTATAAGGAAATAAATAATAACTTTATTATTGCCTCTAGGGCATATTTCCTTCAGTCTCCCACTTGCACTAGAGTCAATAATCTAGATTACAATGTAATGATTCTAACACCCATGGAGCCTTGGTGCTGATCATGTTTTGCTCGTGGAAGAGGTTTAGTCAACGGGTCTGCAACATTCAGATCCGTATGTATCTTGCAAATCTCTATGTCTCCCACCTGGACTAGATCCCGGATGGAGTTGAAGCGTCTCTTGATGTGTTTGGTCCTTTTGTGAAATCTGGATTCCTTTGCTAAGGCAATTGCACCAGTATTGTCACAAAAGATTTTCATTGGACCCGATGCACTAGGTATGACACCTAGATCGGATATGAACTCCTTCATCCAGACTCCTTCATTTGCTGCTTCCGAAGCAGCTATGTATTCCGCTTCACATGTAGATCCCGCTACAACGCTTTGTTTGGAACTGCACCAACTGACAGCTCCACCGTTTAATGTAAACGCGTATCCGGTTTGCGATTTAGAATCGTCCGGATCAGTGTCAAAGCTTGCATCAACGTAACCTTTTACGGTGAGCTCTTTGTCACCTCCATATACGAGAAACATATCCTTAGTCCTTTTCAGGTATTTCAGGATGTTCTTGACCGCTGTCCAGTGATCCACTCCTGGATTACTTTGGTACCTCCCTGCTAAACTTATAGCAAGGCACACATCAGGTCTGGTACACAACATTGCATACATGATAGAGCCTATGGCAGATGCATAGGGAACATCTTTCATATTCTTTCTATCTTCTGCAGTGGTCGGGCATTGAGTCTTACTCAATTTCACACCTTGTAACACAGGCAAGAACCCTTTCTTCGCTTGATTCATTTTGAATTTCTTCAAAATTTTGTCAAGGTATGTGCTTTGTGAAAGTCCAATTAAGCGTCTTGATCTATCTTTATAGATCTTAATGCCTAATATGTAAGCAGCTTCACCGAGGTCTTTCATTGAAAAACTTTTATTCAAGTATCCCTTTATGCTATCCAGAAATTCTATATCATTTCCAATCAGTAATATGTCATCCACATATAATATCAGAAATGCTACAGAGCTCCCACTCACTTTCTTGTAAATACAGGCTTCTCCGAAAGTCTGTATAAAACCAAATGCTTTGATCACACTATCAAAACGTTTATTCCAACTCCGAGAGGCTTGCACCAGTCCATAAATGGATCGCTGGAGCTTGCACACTTTGTTAGCTCCCTTTGGATCGACAAAACCTTCTGGTTGCATCATATACAACTCTTCTTCCAGAAATCCATTCAGGAATGCAGTTTTGACATCCATCTGCCAAATTTCATAATCATAAAATGCGGCAATCGCTAACATGATTCGGACGGACTTAAGCATCGCTACGGGTGAGAAGGTCTTATCGTAGTCAATCCCTTGAACTTGTCGAAAACCTTTTGCGACAAGTCGAGCTTTGTAGACAGTAACATTACCATCAGCGTCAGTCTTCTTCTTAAAGATCCATTTATTCTCAATTGCTTGCCGATCATCGGGCAAGTCAACCAAAGTCCATACTTTGTTCTCATACATGGATCCCATCTCAGATTTCATGGCTTCAAGCCACTTTGCGGAATCTGGGCTCACCATCGCTTCTTCATAGTTCGTAGGTTCATCATGATCTAGTAGCATGACTTCCAGAACAGGATTTCCGTACCACTCTGGCGCGGATCTTACTCTGGTTGATCTACGTGGTTCAGTAGTATCTTGATCTGAAGTTTCATGATCATTATCATTGGCTTCCTCACTAACCGGTGTAGGTGTCACTGAAACAGTTTTCTGTGATGAACTACTCTCCAGTAAGGGAGCAGGTACAGTTACCTCGTCAAGTTCTACTTTCCTCCCACTCACTTCTTTCGAGAGAAACTCCTTCTCTAGAAATGATCCATTCTTAGCAACGAATGTTTTGCCTTCGGATCTGTGATAGAAGGTGTACCCAACAGTTTCCTTTGGGTATCCTATGAATACACATTTCTCCGATTTGGGTTCGAGCTTATCAGGTTGAAGCTTTTTCACATAAGCATCGCAGCCCCAAACTTTAAGAAACGACAACTTTGGTTTCTTGCCAAACCATAGTTCATAAGGCGTCGTCTCAACGGATTTTGATGGTGCCCTATTTAACGTGAATGCGGCCGTCTCTAAAGTATAACCCCAAAATGATAGCGGTAAATCTGTAAGAGACATCATAGATCGCACCATATCTAGTAAAGTACGATTACGACGTTCGGACACACCATTGCGCTGTGGTGTTCCGGGTGGCGTGAGTTGTGAAACTATTCCACAGTTTTTCAAATGTACACCAAACTCGTAACTCAAATATTCTCCTCCACGATCAGATCGTAGAAACTTTATTTTCTTGTTACGATGATTTTCAACTTCACTCTGAAATTCTTTGAACTTTTCAAATGTTTCAGACTTATGCTTCATTAAGTAGATATATCCATATCTGCTCAAATCATCTGTGAAGGTGAGAAAATAACGATATCCGCCACGAGCCTCAATATTCATCGGACCACATACATCGGTATGTATGATTTCCAACAAATCTGTTGCTCTCTCCATAGTACCGGAGAACGGTGTTTTAGTCATCTTGCCCATGAGGCACGGTTCGCAAGTACCAAGTGATTCATAATCAAGTGGTTCCAAAAGTCCATTAGTATGGAGTTTCTTCATGCGTTTTACACCGATATGACCTAAACGACAGTGCCACAAATAAGTTGCACTTTCATTATCAACTCTGCATCTTTTGGTTTCAACATTATGAATATGTGTATTACTACTATCGAGATTTAGTAAGAATAGACCACTCTTCAAGGGTGCATGACCATAAAAGATATTACTTATATAAATAGAACAACCATTATTCTCTGATTTAAATGAATAACCGTCTCGCATTAAACAAGATCCAGATATAATGTTCATGCTCAACGCTGGCACCAAATAACAATTATTTAGGTCTAATATTAATCCCGAAGGTAGATGTAGAGGTAGCGTGCCGACCGCGATCACATCGACTTTGGAACCGTTTCCCACGCGCATCGTCACCTCGTCCTTTGCCAGTGCCCGCTTATTCTGTAGTCCCTGTTTCGAGTTGCAAATATTAGCAACAGAACCAGTATCAAATACCCAGGTGCTACTGCGAGCTCTAGTAAGGTACACATCAATAACATGTATATCATATATACCTTTGTTCACCTTGCCATCCTTCTTATCCGCCAAATACTTGGGGCAGTTCCGCTTCCAGTGACCAGTCTGCTTGCAGTAGAAGCACTCAGTTTCAGGCTTAGGTCCAGACTTGGGTTTCTTATCTTGAGCAGCAACTTGCTTGCTGTTCTTCTTGAAGTTCCCTTTCTTCTTTCCTTTGCCCTTTTTCTTGAAACTAGTGGTTTTGTTAACCATCAACACTTGATGCTCCTTTTGATTTCTACCTCCGCAGCTTTCAGCATTGCGAAGAGCTCGGGAATAGTCTTGTTCATCCCTTGCATATTATAGTTCATCACGAAGCTCTTGTAGCTTGGTGGCAGTGATTGGAGAATTCTGTCGATGACGCAATCATCCGGAAGATTAACTCCCAATTGAATCAAGTGATTATTATACCCAGACATTTTGAGTATATGCTCACTGACAGAACTGTTCTCCTCCATCTTGCAGCTATAGAACTTATTGGAGACTTCATATCTCTCAATCCGGGCATTTGCTTGAAATATTAACTTCAACTCCTGGAACATCTCATATGCTCCATGACGTTCAAAACGTCGTTGAAGTCCCGATTCTAAGCCGTAAAGCATGGCACACTGAACTATTGAGTAGTCATCAGCTTTGCTCTGCCAGACGTTCATAACATCTGGCGTTGCTCCAGCAGCAGGCTTGGCACCCAGCGGTGCTTCCAGGACGTAATTCTTCTGTGCAGCAATGAGGATAATCCTCAAGTTACGGACCCAGTCCGTGTAATTGCTACCATCATCTTTCAACTTTGCTTTCTCAAGGAACGCATTAAAATTTAACGGAACAACAGCACGAGCCATCTATCTACAATCAACATAAACAAGCAAGATACTATCAGGGACTAAGTTCATGATAAATTTTAAGTTCAATTAATCATATTACTAAAGAACTCCCACTTAGATAGACATCCCTCTAATCCTCTAAGTGATCACGTGATCCAAATCAACTAAACCATAACCGATCATCACGTGAGATGGAGTAGTTTTCAATGGTGAACATCGTTATGTTGATCATATCTACTATATGATTCACGCTCGACCTTTCGGTCTCCGTGTTCCGAGGCCATATCTGCATATGCTAGGCTTGTCAAGTTTAACCTGAGTATTCTGCGTGTGCAAAACTGACTTGCACCCGTTGTAGATGGACGTAGAGCTTATCACACCCGATCATCACGTGGTGTCTGGGCACGACGAACTTTGGCAACGGTGCATACTCAGGGAGAACACTTCTTGATAATTTAGTGAGAGATCATCTTATAATGCTACCGTCAATCAAAGCAAGATAAGATGCATAAAAAGATAAACATCACATGCAATCAATATAAATGATATGATATGGCCATCATCATCTTGTGCTTGTGATCTCCATCTCCGAAGCACCGTCATGATCACCATCGTCACCGGCGCGACACCTTGATCTCCATCGTAGCATCGTTGTCGTCTCGCCAATCTTATGCTTCCACGACTATCACTACCGTTTAGTAATAAAGTAAAGCATTACATCGCGATTGCATTGCATACAATAAAGCGACAACCATATGGCTCCTGCCAGTTGCCGATAACTTGTTTACAAAACATGATCATCTCATACAATAAAATTCAGCATCATGCCTTGACCATATCACATCACAACATGCCCTGCAAAAACAAGTTAGACGTCCTCTACTTTGTTGTTGCATGTTTTTACGTGGCTGCTACGGGCTTAAGTAAGAACCAATCTCACCTACGCATCAAAACCACAACGATAGTTTGTCAAATAGACTCCGTTTTAACCTTCGCAAGGACCGGGCGTAGCCATACTTGGTTCAACTAAAGTTGGAGAGGCAGTCGCCCGCAAGCCATCTCTGTGCAAAGCACGTCGAGGGAACCGGTCTCGCGTAAGCGTACGCGTAAGGTTGGTCCGGGTCGTCTCGTCCAACAATACCGCCGAACCAAAATATGACATGCTGGTAGGCAGTATGACTTGTATCGTCCATAACTTACTTGTGTTCTACTCGTGCATATAACATCAACATCAATAACCTAGGCTTGGATGCCACTGTTGGGTTTCGTAGTAATTTCAAAAAATTTCCTACGCACACGCAAGATCATGTGATGCATAGCAACGAGGGGAGAGTGTTGTCTACGTACCCAACGCAGACCGACTGCGGAAGCGATGACACGACGTAGAGGAAGTAGTCGTACGTCTTCACGATCCAACCGATCAAGCACCGAAACTACGGCACCTCCGAGTTCGAGCACACGTTCAGCTCGATGACGATCCCCGGACTCCGATCCAGCAAAGTGTCGGGGAAGAGTTCCGTCAGCACGACGGTGTGGTGACGATCTTGATGAACTACAGCAGCAGGGCTTCGCCTAAACTCCGCTACAGTATTATCGAGGAATATGGTGGCAGGGGGCACCGCACACGGCTAAGGAATCGATCACGTGGATCAACTTGTGTCAACTTGTGTGTTTAGAGGTGCCCCTGCCTCCGTATATAAAGGAGCCAAGGGGGGGAGGAGGCGCCGGCCAGGAGGAGGTGGCGCAGGAGGAGTCCTACTCCTACCGGGAGTAGGACTCCCCTCCAATCCTATTCCAACTAGGAATCCCCAAAGGGGGAAAAAGGAGAAGGGTGGCCGGCCACCTCTCCTAGTCCTAATAGGACTAGGGGAAGGGGGGAGGCGCGCAGCCCTGGTGGGCAGCCCTTTCACCTTTCCACTAAGGCCCATGAAGGCCCATATGGTTCCCGGGGGGTTCCGGTAACCTCCCGGTAACCCGGTAAAATCCCGATTTCACCCGAAACACTTCCGATGTCCAAACATAGGCTTCCAATATATCAATCTTTATGTCTCGACCATTTCGAGACTCCTCGTCATGTCCGTGATCACATCCGGGACTCCGAACAACCTTCGGTACATCAAAATGCATAAACTCATAATATAACTGTCATCGTAACCTTAAGCGTGCGGACCCTACGGGTTCGAGAACAATGTAGACATGACCGAGACACGTCTCCGGTCAATAACCAATAGCGGGACCTGGATGCCCATATTGGCTCCTACATATTCTACGAAGATCTTTATCGGTCAGACCGCATAACAACATACGTTGTTCCCTTTGTCATCGGTATGTTACTTGCCCGAGATTCGATCGTCGGTATCCAATACCTAGTTCAATCTCGTTACCGGCAAGTCTCTTTACTCGTTCCGTAATACATCATCTCACAACTAACATATTAGTTGTAATGCTTGCAAGGCTTAAGTGATGTGTATTACCGAGAGGGCCCAGAGATACCTCTCCGACAATCGGAGTGACAAATCCTAATCTCGAAATACACCAACCCAACATCGACCATTGGAGACACCTGTAGTACTCCTTTATAATCACCCAGTTACGTTGTGACTTTTGGTACTACCCAAAGTGTTCCTCCGGTAAACGGGAGTTGCATAATCTCATAGTCATAGGAACATGTATAAGTCATGAAGAAAGCAATAGCAACATACTAAACGATCGGGTGCTAAGCTAATGGAATGGGTCATGTCAATCAGATCATTCTACTAATGATGTGACCTCATTAATCAAATAACAACTCATTGTTCATGATTAGGAAACATAACCATCTTTGATTAACGAGCTAGTCAAGTAGAGGCATACTAGTGACACTCTGTTTGTCTATGTATTCACACATGTATTATGTTTCCGGTAAATACAATTCTAGCATGAATAATAAACATTTATCATGATTATAAGGAAATAAATAATAACTTTATTATTGCCTCTAGGGCATATTTCCTTCAGTCTCCCACTTGCACTAGAGTCAATAATCTAGATTACACTGTAATGAATCTAACACCCATGGAGCTTTGGTGCTGATCATGTTTTGCTCGTGGAAGAGGCTTAGTCAACGGGTCTGCAACATTCAGATCCGTATGTATCTTGCAAATCTCTATGTCTCCCACCTGGATTAGATCCCGGATGGAGTTGAAGCGTCTCTTGATGTGTTTGGTCCTTTTGTGAAATCTGGATTCCTTTGCCAAGGCAATTGCACCAGTATTGTCACAAAAGATTTTCATTGGACCCGATGCACTAGGTATGACACCTAGATCGGATATGAACTCCTTCATCCAGACTCCTTCATTTGCTGCTTCCGAAGCAGCTATGTATTCCGCTTCACATGTAGATCCCGCTACGACGCTTTGTTTAGAACTGCACCAACTGACAGCTCCACCGTTTAATGTAAACACGTATCCGGTTTGCGATTTAGAATCGTCCGGATCAGTGTCAAAGCTTGCATCAACGTAACCTTTTACGATGAGCTCTTTGTCACTTCCATATATGAGAAACATATCCTTAGTCCTTTTCAGGTATTTCAGGATGTTCTTGACCGCTGTCCAGTGATCCATTCCTGGATTACTTTGGTACCTCCCTGCTAAACTTATAGCAAGGCACACATCAGGTCTGGTACACAGCATTGCATACATGATAGAGCCTATGGCTGATGCATAGGGAACATCTTTCATATTCTCTCTATCTTCTGCAGTGGTCGGGCATTGAGTCTTACTCAATTTCACACCTTGTAACACAGGCAAGAACCCTTTCTTTGCTTGATCCATTTTGAATTTCTTCAAAATTTTGTCAAGGTATGTGCTCTGTGAAAGTCCAATTAAGCGTCTTGATCTGTCTCTATAGATCTTAATGCCTAATATGTAAGCAGCTTCACCGAGGTCTTTCATTGAAAAACTTTTATTCAAGTATCCCTTTATGCTATCCAGAAATTCTATATCATTTCCAATCAGTAATATGTCATCCACATATAATATCAGAAATGCTACAGAGCTCCCACTCACTTTCTTGTAAATACAGGCTTCTCCGAAAGTCTGTATAAAACCAAATGCTTTGATCACACTATCAAAACGTTTATTCCAACTCCGAGAGGCTTGCACCAGTCCATAAATGGATCGCTGGAGCTTGCACACTTTGTTAGCTCCCTTTGGATCGACAAAACCTTCTGGTTGCATCATATACAACTCTTCTTCCAGAAATCCATTCAGGAATGCAGTTTTGACATCCATCTGCCAAATTTCATAATCATAAAATGCGGCAATCGCTAACATGATTCGGACGGACTTAAGCATCGCTACGGGTGAGAAGGTCTTATCGTAGTCAATCCCTTGAACTTGTCGAAAACCTTTTGCGACAAGTCGAGCTTTGTAGACAGTAACATTACCATCAGCGTCAGTCTTCTTCTTAAAGATCCATTTATTCTCAATTGCTTGCCGATCATCGGGCAAGTCAACCAAAGTCCATACTTTGTTCTCATACATGGATCCCATCTCAGATTTCATGGCTTCAAGCCACTTTGCGGAATCTGGGCTCACCATCGCTTCTTCATAGTTCGTAGGTTCATCATGATCTAGTAGCATGACTTCCAGAACAGGATTTCCGTACCACTCTGGCGCGGATCTTACTCTGGTTGATCTACGTGGTTCAGTAGTATCTTGATCTGAAGTTTCATGATCATTATCATTGGCTTCCTCACTAACCGGTGTAGGTGTCACTGAAACAGTTTTCTGTGATGAACTACTTTCCAGTAAGGGAGCAGGTACAGTTACCTCGTCAAGTTCTACTTTCCTCCCACTCACTTCTTTCGAGAGAAACTCCTTCTCTAGAAATGATCCATTCTTAGCAACGAATGTTTTGCCTTCGGATCTGTGATAGAAGGTGTACCCAACAGTTTCCTTTGGGTATCCTATGAAGACACATTTCTCCGATTTGGGTTCGAGCTTATCAGTTTGAAGTTTTTTCACATAAGCATCGCAGCCCCAAACTTTAAGAAACGACAACTTTGGTTTCTTGCCAAACCACAGTTCATAAGGCGTCGTGGCAGGGGGCAGGGGGCACCGCACACGGCTAAGGAATTGATCACGTGGATCAACTTGTGTCAACTTGTGTGTTTAGAGGTGCCCCTGCCTCAGTATATAAAGGAGCCAAGGGGGGAGGGTGCGCCGGCCAGGAGGAGGAGGCGCAGGAGGAGTCCTACTCCTACCGGGAGTAGGACTCCCCTCCAATCCTATTCCAATTAGGATTCCCAAGGGGGAAAGAGGGAGAGGGGTGGCCGGCCACCTCTCCTAGTCCTAATAGGACTAGGGGAAGGGGGGAGGCGCGCAGCCCCCTTGGGCTGCCCTTTTCTCCTTTCCACTAAGGCCCATGAAGGCCCATGTGGTTCCCGGGGGGTTCCGGTAACCTCCCGGTAACCCGGTAAAATCCCGATTTCACCCGGAACACTTCCGATGTCCAAACATAGGCTTCCAATATATCAATCTTTATGTCTCGACCATTTCGAGACTCCTCGTCATGTCCGTGATCACATCCGGGACTCCGAACAACCTTCGGTACATCAAAATGCATAAACTCATAATATAACTGTCATCGTAACCTTAAGCGTGCGGACCCTACGGGTTCGAGAACAATGTAGACATGACCGAGACATGTCTCTGGTCAATAACCAATAGCGGGACCTGGATGCCCATATTGGCTCCTACATATTCTACGAAGATCTTTATCGGTCAGACCGCATAACAACATACGTTGTTCCCTTTGTCATCGGTATGTTACTTGCCCGAGATTCGATCGTCGGTATCCAATACCTAGTTCAATATCGTTACCGGCAAGTCTCTTTACTCGTTCCGTAATACATCATCTCACAACTAACATATTAGTTGTAATGCTTGCAAGGCTTATGTGATGTGTATTACCGAGAGGGCCCAGAGATACCTCTCCGACAATCGGAGTGACAAATCCTAATCTCGAAATACGCCAACCCAACATCGATCATTGGAGACACCTGTAGTACTCCTTTATAATCACCCAGTTACGTTGTGACGTTTGGTAGTACCCAAAGTGTTCCTCCGGTAAACGGGAGTTGCATAATCTCATAGTCATAGGAACATGTATAAGTCATGAAGAAAGCAATAGCAACATACTAAACGATCGGGTGCTAAGCTAATGGAATGGGTCATGTCAATCAGATCATTCTACTAATGATGTGACCTCGTTAATCAAATAACAACTCATTGTTCATGGTTAGGAAACATAACCATCTTTGATTAACGAGCTAGTCAAGTAGAGGCATACTAGTGACACTCTGTTTGTCTATGTATTCACACATGTATTATGTTTCCGGTAAATACAATTCTAGCATGAATAATAAACATTTATCATGATTATAAGGAAATAAATAATAACTTTATTATTGCCTCTAGGGCATATTTCCTTCAGTAAATGGTGATATTTTTCTATAAATGCAATCAAAGTTAATTAGGTTCTACTTAAATAAATATGAATATAACACGTGTGGCAAGAAAAAAAAACTCAAGTGGCGTGATGTGATTGCCTGTATATATAGATATATATAGAGACAGAAGCAAGTGTATGTCGATATTTACCCCCTGCATGCTATGCTTATCGTTTTAAATTCAGTTTGTCTAATTCACATGTAGATATTTTTTAAGAATGTCATATCTAAGCTCCCACAAATATATAATGCAGCAACAAGAAATAAAAAAACTTGGACAAAAAATAGACCACAACCAGAGTAAAAATCAGCTTAAATATGTCACATCTAGATATGTCCTAGACAGACCCTTTAAATTACCGTGATAGTTCCATTTAAAATTTGTTATTCCATGGCACCCCTTGGGCATTCAGCTAGTGTATACAGAAGGTCAAACTTGCTGATCGAGGGATGCCTGTACAGATCGTTATAATCGCAACTATTAGTTCTTATCTACACATGCACTCGGCTGGGTTTGTTAGCCTGTGGAGCAACGGAGATTACATACTCCCCACTGTGAGTGCATCTCATGTAAGCTCGCGTGATGGCCAGATCCACAAGAGAGTTGACTCCCATCTCAGATTCAGGTCGTCGTGTTTTCTAGATAAAGAAAAGATTCAGATCATCGTGTCGACAATACTGACGCACGTACCATAGCCATAGAATAAATATTTATTTTCATGAAACGAAGCATCGAAGGGCATTTGGTCTAGTGGTATGATTCTCGCTTAGGGTGCGAGAGGTCCCGAGTTCAATTTGAAGAATGTGCAAACGCTAGCATTGCTCATTTGAAGAATCTCAACAGGAGGACTGTTGATGTTTTGGCTGCTAGGCTGTATTCGTATTACTCGTATGTCCATGAACTCACCAACAACGTTGCTGAAATTCGTGGGTGAGTTATTATATCATAATTAATCTATACTCCTAATGTCTCAGTTGGTAGAATAGTCTTCATGGTTTTTTTCGACCCACCACTTTTGTCCTTTTTTTCGTCCCCTCCTCCACCCCCACGCACGCACTCAAAAAACTCACCCCGTACCACTGCTCCTCTCGATCGTATCCCGTATCCACCCGCCGCCCGCTGCCCTCATATTTGAGGAGATGTGTGCAGACGATCACGTGTTGCGGCGGACGTTCAACTGCTACATGTGCTCGACGGCCGCCATCGTGTCGTCAGGTATGTACGTCCTTATACAGCTTCTTTTGCACAAGTTCTACTCGCTTCTTGTGCATGTGCTCTGCCTGACTAAGTTGCACTAAGTAGTTTTTTCTCATTTGGGGTTTTCTTTGCAGAGTGATTCCGGCTCTCAAGCTTGTCGAGGTATGCAATTTTGATGCTTTAGATATTTATCTGGGTAGTGTACATCTTAGCGTTGTGTATGTGTAGTCAGAAATATAGTACCTATTTTACTCACGTGGTGTGTATTGGTGTTTGGAATTCAGGCATGTACTCATTCATACTGTAATTGAACTCTAAATCAACTGATCATGGTGTACGGTGTTGTCTCTAGGTCTACAAGTTCTAGCAATTTTCATGCAAGGAAATAATAGATACTAATTTCCTTGAATTTGGTCAAGGTTTCATTTGCTTCATCATATGAATATAAGCTTATGCCTGAAAAGTCACATGGAAGATGAGGTTATCCCTGCTGGATTTGAACTCCGTAACCAAACATTTATATTAACTTCATCATCTTGAAATGTTGGCTATGCAATTTTTGGGGCAGAGGGATTGAGTTTCACTTTAACTTGTACTAACGGACATAAGGTGAGAATGTGGGAGAAGTAAAGGTTGCATCTGACATGAACGAGAGGAAATTCAGAGATGGCTCGATGATCCAAAGCATTCTTATCGGTTCCAGGTGCCACACGCTTAACGATCTTCCTAATCATTTTACCATCATCGCTGATAAGTTAGTATAGCTTCCTTACAATTTTCTGATCATAAGGGGGGTACGAAACCATGGAGGAGCTATTGGAGAAGATAACACGGTTTCAACTTGGAATTCACAACAAACCTGGAAGCAACCGAGCACAATAGATAGGAGAGTTGCAAGAGTTCATAATGACATGAAGAGAAAAAAAGAGGAAACCATAGCTATAATATTTCCACGGTTTAGGACATTTGATTGTTCCCATCTAAATGTAGTTTTCTATTTTGTAGCTTCCGAGTATCAGAAATGATAGCTATCATATTTCATTTCGTTATTTCAGTGGTCAATTTTTTCCGTTTGTTCAATTTCTAAGTAAGAGTACCATTTATCTCCTTGCTTGAGCGATGTTCTGCTCTTTTCAAATTTTAGCAGGTGTAGGGATTATCTCTGATGGAATGCTTCAAGTTGCGACACAATGGTGACTCCCTTTACTTATCATATTTTAACACAACTGCATTAGCCATTTATAATCTTCTTCATTTTTTAACCATGATTTTTTAACTGGTTTCATAGACGAAATAGTCCACATGGTTTGTCATGAGTTTTCCACATGGAGCAAAGGTAACATATGCCTACATGACATGTCTATCTATGGGATGTATAAAGGTCTAAACACCATGGCAATCTTGATCTTGTTCAGTAGCCAATGGCTCCTAATTCTGTGTCAATGGTTCTGCTCAGGATTTTGCGTCGATGATGTCCATTGACGAAGTGGTTCCCGGAGGTAGAGAGGCTGGTGGAAGATGTTGTGTAGAGTGTCTCTGAATGGGGGTTTGTCCGTCCGTCACTGCGCCTGGAGCTGCAGCGCCGCTACGTGGAGATCAACGGGAAGGTGGCCAACGCCTAGACCCGGTTCAGCCTCATGCATGGAGGACATCTACGTACTAACATAAACAAGATGACTGAGAGGTTCTCCGTTGTTCAGCTTAAAGTGGCGGAGGTGGATGCGTTGTGCGCCATGAAGCAGAACCACTCCTCCAACAAGCAAACTAACTAATTTACATTGTATTCTTTTTATAGTTTATTCATGCCAAGTTCAAGGCCAGTCTGAACTTATTTCTGAAACCAGTTTCTGAACTCTGAAATTGTGTGACCAACGCTGAAGCAATATTATGTGGCAACTCCTTTTATTGCTGATAATAATTCTATTCTCACTGAGAGAAATAACTGGTCTAATTAGAAGATTAAGCACTGGTACTTTTTTAGTTTCTTGTAAGGAATTTATTCACATTGACAATAGTTACTGGCTGACAATAATTAGATGATAATGAAGGCGAGAGAAGAGAGTATGCCTATGATCCATGAACATGATGTGCATCAACACATGGTATGACTTCTTCAAAGAACCATCTCGATCCTTCTTTTTTCTTCATATATGGCCAACCATTGAGATTGTGGTGTCGAAGGTCGCCGACGCTCGAGATTGGCATGATTTAGAGGGTTGGTCGGCGACGGAGGTGATGACTCGGGTAGGGTGCGATGAGGTAGTGTGTGACAACACTTGCTATTAGTGGATGGCAATGGGGGGGAGGTTCCGTAGGTAGAGGTAGGAGGGTCAATAGAGTGGGCAAAGAAAAGGTAGGCAGAGGGAGGAATAAGAATAGTAATCGCACCAGGAGGTGTTGGCGGTCGAGGAAAGACAAGAGGTTAACAGTCTCAAATACGAGGGGGTGTTGGCGGTGGAGGAAAGACAAGAGGTTAACGGTCTCAAATGCGAGGTGCGGGAGATCGTGGACACCAAATATGGTGGTAGGTTTTAGAGGGATGGCTAGCGTCGACGGAGGTGGTGACTCAAGCAAGGGGCGGCGTGCGGCAACATCGCTGGCTGTAGGGTGGCAGGTGGTTAGGCAAGGAGAGGCGGGCGGGCCGACAGAATGGTCGAATAAAAACGCAGTGGCGACATGAGGAAGAAGAAGAACCAGAGGTGGGTCGTCCCTGGCTGAGAAGGGGCAGGGGATTAATGGATTTAAAGGCGGGGTACGAGACATCTCAGGTGGCGGAGGTTGCAGTGTTTAGAGGGATGTCCGACACAAAATGTTACAACATTTCGTTTACAAGATTTCATCACATAAATAAAAGAAATTGGTGAAACTATGTTAGAAAAATCTATTTGGATGGAGAGATGAGGAAGAATGTAGTTCATAACGGTCACTTTCATCGTTTATGTATTGTCGACACAGGAAGACAGAGAGTGAGGGGTGCGTGGGTGAGAGAGTGAGAGGTGTGGGTGCGGTGAGAGAGTGGCTGAGGTCAGGATAAGGCTGGGCAGGTAAGCTAAAAAAATTGGATAGACACCATTTTTGATATTGTGCGAGAATTTTGTAAGCGCATCAAGTAGATTTTAATTTGCAACAGATTTTTTGTTAGATAATCGTATTATATTTATACATCAACAGATTACATTTTTAATCAATTTACATTGCAAGTAAAGTGGACATCAATTACTACCCGATTGTGTCGTGCTATCTTTTCTCTACATGAGAAAATTAACATGCATTATGTTTACATATCTTCAGTAAAATATTTTAAAAGCCCGTGGCAACGCACGAGCATTCTACTAGTATATGTATAGAGAGAAGCAAGTGTATGTCGATATTTACCCCCAACGCAGTCATAAGCTGCCCGCTATGCTTATCCTTTTGAATTACTTACAGTGATTGTTCCATTAAAATTTGTTTTTCCATGGCAACGCCCAGGCGTTCAGCCGGTGTATATAGAAAGGGCAAACTTGCTGATCGAGGGATACTTGTACAGATGGTTACACTCACAAGTCACAGCTCTTATCTACACATGGACTCGCTAGGTTTGTTAGGCTACGGAGCAACGGAGATTACATACTCCCTCCATGCCAAACTATGAGGCGAACTTTTCTGAACTGTTTGTCACTCATTGTGAGTGCATGTCATGTAAGCTCGCATGATGGTCAGATCCACAAGAGAGGGGTTTTTTTTTAAACAAGAATCCACAAGAGAGTTGAGTTCCATCTCAGATTCAGGTCGTCGTGTTTTCTAGAAAAAGAAAAGATTCAGATCATCGTGTGGGCAGTGCTCACGCATGTATCATAGTAGGTTAAATCTGCACTTTCGGAAAACGGAGTATCGAAGGGCATTTGGTCTAGTGGTATGATTCTCGCTTAGGGTGCGAGAGGTCCCGAGTTCAATTCTCGGAATGCCCCCTTTTCCCTTTCTTTTTTATTTTCACCAAAAAAAATGAATTCCTCTTAGATTCCATGAAAATCGAATTGTGTGAGGTAATATTTTCAGTTTAATTAGTGCATGTACAATAAAGATAATCGGATCATCGATCACAGTGCGTCGACTCTTTCTTGCTTGAGAGCAAGGTTTACACCACACATACCAATCGACATACATATGTGACTAGGATCGATCTTCCTTTCAAGAGCCTTTATGCATACTTCATCATCGTCTCATCAATTCACACGCACAGGCGCGCGGTGCCGTGTCCATTCATATTTTGCAGCGGAATGATATAGGATTTTTCATAATTAAAGTGACGAAAGATGGACCTATTTTTTTTTCTTTTGATGGTGCAAATAGTTGAGGAATATTGTACTAGCTAGAACCTACAATATCTAGCTCCGTCTTCAGTCGTACTTCCTCCAGTCCTTTTTACTTTGTATATTAGCTTTGATTGAAGTCAAACTTTCTAAAAATTTGATCAAGTTTGTAGAGAAAAATATCAGTGTTTTTAATACCAAGTCAATATCATTACATGCATTGTATAATAGTATATTTTAATATTAGATTTATTTGATATTTTAGATGTTGATATGTTTTAATAAAAACAAGTTGGTCAAAGTTTACAAAATTTGACTTAAGACAAATCTAAAACGCGGGCTAAAAAAGGAACGGAGGGAGTACTAAATAATGCATAGAACCAGACAGTCTCAACAAATTTAGGAACCGATAAAGCGGTGTCTATATATGGCATCATTGTCTCGGTAGTATAGTGCATAGTAACATTAACTGCTAATGACCAAAATAACAGGTATCCCAAAAAGAGTTATGTAACTTCTGGATCCCAGGGTATACATGAACTCTAGCATAAAGTAAATGAATTCCTCTTAGATTCCATGAAAATCGAATTGTGTGAGGTAATATTTTCAGTTTAATTAGTGCATGTACGATAAAGATAATCGGATCATCGATCACAGTGCGTCGACTCTTTCTTGCTTGAGAGCAAGGTTTACACCACACATACCAATCGACATACATATGTGACTAGGATCGATCTTCCTTTCAAGAGCCTTTATGCATACTTCATCATCGTCTCATCAATTCACACGCACAGGCGCGCGGTGCCGTGTCCATTCATATTTTGCAGCGGAATGATATAGGATTTTTCATAATTAAAGTGACGAAAGATGGACCTATTTTTTTTTCTTTTGATGGTGCAAATAGTTGAGGAATATTGTACTAGCTAGAACCTACAATATCTAGCTCCGTCTTCAGTCGTACTTCCTCCAGTCCTTTTTACTTTGTATATTAGCTTTGATTGAAGTCAAACTTTCTAAAAATTTGATCAAGTTTGTAGAGAAAAATATCAGTGTTTTTAATACCAAGTCAATATCATTACATGCATTGTATAATAGTATATTTTAATATTAGATTTATTTGATATTTTAGATGTTGATATGTTTTAATAAAAACAAGTTGGTCAAAGTTTACAAAATTTGACTTAAGACAAATCTAAAACGCGGGCTAAAAAAGGAACGGAGGGAGTACTAAATAATGCATAGAACCAGACAGTCTCAACAAATTTAGGAACCGATAAAGCGGTGTCTATATATGGCATCATTGTCTCGGTAGTATAGTGCATAGTAACATTAACTGCTAATGACCAAAATAACAGGTATCCCAAAAAGAGTTATGTAACTTCTGGATCCCAGGGTATACATGAACTCTAGCATAAAGTACATGGACTGAGCCTAGGTAACTAAGGAATAATAAGCAACACATAAGCATTGAGCCAACCAGCTAGTCGGGTCGTCTACTATTCTGAAAGTGCTACATGAAAGATCTTGTCCATGGAGCAAACGCTGACGGGTATCAGCTAGCCAAAACATTTTCTACATCCAAAAATGTCGCATAATTTCAGCGGTATGACAGGAAACTATAGATACGTACCAGCACCGCTTGCACTTCAGATTTACCATAGTACACTTCAAAAGCTTAGTGCAATATAAGCAGAGGATCTAGAAGGAGAAAGTTTTGGTCTATGTTATTGACAAAGAAAATTAAATTTAGCGATTGTACTTCCTTTTTTTGCGATGAAGCGATTGTACTCCTTTGATTAACCTCCTCCTGGTACACTTCGAATGAATTAATTGACCATGTTACAATCCCAACAAAAAGGGAATCTCAATGTATAGTGGTTGGAGAAGGCAAAGATTTTTATGTCACAAATGAAAGTGGTATGAGCAGTGAGCTGTGAATTTATATAAAATATATCCAAAACAAGATGTGGATGTTTCCTTGATATATCTGTCAAATCACACTTCCATGTGTCATATAGGAATTAGTAAGTGGCGTGAAAAATTGAGAGACGAGATTTAGACATAAGGCTACTAACAAAGAGCTAATGAAGAAATGGCATGCAACGGGGGAAATGATTGCGGTGACACACTTTTCTCATAATAGATTGTATTTTTCTGACAGCAAACAACATATATATTCATTCACGATGTGATTAAAAATAAATGCATTTTAAATCTCACCTTACAACAAATAAGATACACAAAATGATAATCTAAGAAATACATGGATGCTAAAACATGGACACATGAAGCATGGCATTCGACATGAAATATCCACCTAGATCGAAAGTATAAATTATCATTGAGGTGTGGACCTTGAAGTACCCACAAATTGATTGTCCTGGTACTCCTTGAGTGGCAAGCCCTGGTGCGCCTGCGACTGGTCAGCAAGGCTTGCTGAAGAACACCATGACAGTTGTCGGATCCACCCCCTCCAATGCTCTTCGGAACATCTTTAGCACAGAGGAGGTAATGGGAGAGACAGAGCGGCGTGGAGTATTGAAGGTAAGAGGGTAAGCATAAGGGGTTCATGTATGTACAAGGGCCCAATGAACCGCAAGCCAGCCCAATCAACCAGAGGCCTCCAATTTTGCTATGGGAGTAGCGGCCCTATAGGACAGTTTGTAGGTACTGTTGTGGTGCTATATGGATCCAATGGCCAGGGATGATCTATGAAATTAGATTACCAGGAGTGCACAAGATGTGAGAGGGCTGGGAAGGGTTCGATTTTACAGTCCTAAATATATTAGTGAATAATGTCGAACTGTACTTTCTGAATCCACGAATTCAATTCAGATATATCCTGTCAGCCATGCAACCTGGAAAAATAGTGCCAGCGCCCTATGAATCATAGATAGAGAGAGCCAATACTTCCTTGAGAGGAATAAATAGACCATCAGGCAAAACCACTGCAACTTAATAGTCAACCAACCTAGATAAATATCCACAAAAAACATTCAAATTCTTCAGCAGACAATGTATGTGTCGAAGAGAATAGGTAAGTTAAGGCGGAGATAGATTGGCTTAAATGATATGCGCATCAAGGACAATGCCGGCGGTTGTATATATAGAGGAAAAACTTGCCAATCACGGTCATGTGTTTAGTTTATTTATATAGAAGGGCGAACCTTGTCGATCGCGGTCATATGCTTATTTATATAGAAGGGCAAACTTGCCGACTGCCGACTGAGGGACATATATACAAGTTGTTATAATCACAACTATTAGTGCTTATCTACACAGGCACTCGGTTTGTTTTTTTAATAAAAGATAAGCTCTTCCATGCCTAACAAACCTATGGAATTTTACAATACCAAATTCGTCATGAAATATATATTTTATGAAAATATATATAGTTTTGGAAATAAGTTAATAAAAAAAGGGCATTTGGTCTAGTGGTATGATTCTTGCTTTGGGTGCGAGAGGTCCTGAGTTCAATTCTCGGAATGCCCCATTTTTCTCTTTATTTTTTGTAAACATTCAGAGAGATATCCTGCCCTGTCCAATGATTTTCTCTTTATGTTTTGTAAACATTCAGAGAGATATCCTGCCCTGTCCAATGCAGGCCTGACGTAATCGTCTTCTTCATTAGAGCTCAATTGATTTGCTAACTGCAATGCAATTTCCCGCGAACCAAGGCAGGCAGCCACGGCTTCCTATGCAGAGAGTCAAGTGAGCTTCCTTGAAATACTCCTTCCGTTCGAGTTTGTTGTGCCCCCAATCCTATTTACGGTCAAACTGAGGTTATAAGTTTAATTACTAACTACTGTACATGTCACAAAAATTATATGATGGGATCCTCTTTCGAATACAAAGCCAATGATATACTTCTTGTAGCATATAAATCATATAATTTTATTCATATAGATAGTTAAAGTTTGACCCATGATAGAGGGAGAGAGAAAGTACACGCATGTGATTGGAACCGACCTCACACAAAATTCCCCTATTGAAGAATCTTTTCCCCTCAATTATACATACCCCATCATTGTCCGTGGAAATAAACTTCTGAATGGGAATTAAGTAATGATGATTTAGGTCATTAGCTCTACTTTTACAAAAGTATATGATCCAAAGAAAATCACACTTTTCACTTCTAACTGAGTTAAGCTTCAGTCTGATATACCCGCAAGAAAAACTTCAGTGTGATAAAAAATGACCACACGATCTTCATAAGCAGAGGTATCGATAGTAAATCATGGCATTAATTAATCCATCCGGACAGCAAATCCAAAATGGGCAGCAATATTATTAATGTCTAGTGCCAAAGTGTATTTTCTGAATCTAGGTGCATACTATGAGGCAACCTGGAAAATCAGTGTGAATGCCTTATGAATGTGAACTAATATGTGTACTGCCATGAGAAGGAAAAAAAATAGCAATCATCAAGGAAAACCACTGTGTCCTGGCAGTCTGAAATAGCAAACCAGCCTAGATAAATATCCAGAGAGAGCATCAAAATTCTCCAGGAGACAATCTTTTATGCCACTGGTCTTTTCGGTCACCAGAGCGTAGCAACCAGCAATGTACTCCATCCGTTCCAAAATAGATGACTTAACTTTGTACTAACTTTTGTACAAAATTGAGTCAACTATTTTGAAACGGGGGGAGTACATCCCACCCAACAGAAAACATCTTATATATATCATCCAGTGCTTCACCTTCACCATGCCAATCACCAATGCCGTTGCCTAGGCAAAAACATATATAACTAATCAGTAACCAATGCGCATTCTTATGGAAAGCGACCAATATAAAAGGAAGGGATTACAATAGGACCACAGTTTAGATGAGCCGCAGCAGGTGCGTAGTTGTTTATCGACTTGGAAAAGTTATCGCTCCGATACAATATTTTGGAATATTTAAACAAACAAATTAGGCATGTGCATACATATAGTGCCCCAGCACAATTTATGAAAGACAAAAGTATGATCTCGAAATTATCTCAAGCAGACAAATTCCGTGTATGTCAAAGCGAACAAAACTGAAACATGCCAGACCTCAAAAACGTAAGTAGCCATAGGTAATTAGGCATTCAGATTTAAATAAGGCTGACAAGAGGCAAACTGAACTGAATTTCACTGGTACAAATGGAGGAGTACTTGCAGCAGGGCTGCTCTGACTTTTGAAAAGAAAAGGGAACTATCATCTAAAAAGTTAAGGGCTCAAAGCAAGTACTTATTATCAGCTTAAGAGCTATAGCAATATCAAATGAGATTAAAGTACCAACGAGAGAATTGTAACTAGCAGCTACTCCCTCCGTTCCAAAATAGATGACTCACCTTTGTACTACTTTAGTACAATGGTGAGTCATCTATTTTGGAACGGAGGGACTACTTGTTTGACATTTAAGTTGGTCCAAGGATAATTTCCATGTACTAGTCATCAGTTTCAAACTATTACCAAATCTGATGCTGAAAGGGAACATAGTGCAGCTATCCACATAAGGGTACTTCTGTGAAACAAACTTATGCACATGGCTAAATAGACAAGAACAATACCCACCCTTAAGTACTGTTGTTCTTAAAGAAATTCATCCGGCAGCAAAAGAAACAACTGAAAGAATATGTAGTAAAATGATAATTACAGAACTCAAGCATTATGACAGACATTTCATCAAGCAATTACTGAATATATCAAAAGGCTATTTTGTTATGCTGGAAAGTGATTATATAAACTGATAAAGTAATGCTATTACAAAACGAGTGCTATTATGCAGAATCAAGCGAGCTAGGAGCCACCACATCACTAGTGCAAATGGACGGATGTCAAAAACGACGAGACACTACAAACTGTCAAAATGAAAAGCAATTCAATTTGGTGTACGCTAAATAAACGACCACACGATCTTCATAAGCACATTCGATTATGTGGCAGTAATGAATCCGGCCCACAATAACCCAAAATGACCAGCGGTTATTAATGACTAATGCCAAAGTGTAGTTTCTGAATCTAGATGTTCGAACAGGTGTATACAGTTACTACTATCAATCTGGAAAAATATTGTGGATGCCTTACCAATCACAGTAAGAGCTAGTAATACTTCCAAGAGAAGAACAAAATATATGAATCCTCAAGTAAAAAATGCAGCTTGCCAACCTGAAATAGCAAATGAACCTAGATAAATATCCATGGAGAGCATCAAAATTCTTCAGGAGAAAATAATCTTATTGCCCTGGCCTTTTCAGTCACCAGGGCATACCTACCAGCAATGTATATCCCACCAGGAAAGAAAAACATTATTACATATCGTCCAACGCTTCACCTTCACCATGCCCATCACCAATGCCATTGCCTAGTCATGAACTTAATTAGTCAGTAACCAATGCGTATTTTGACAAAAAGTAACCGATACAAGAAGGAAGATATTATAGGACAGTTTAGATTCAGAAACTACACTTGGGAAACGTTACTTGCTCTGGCACCAGATTAGGAGTAGAAAAACAAAAATTACATGAAGCTGCAAATACAGGGCATTCATATGTGCTCAGAACTCATTTTGGTACTCCACATCCACCTCACAACAATACCCATGGAAATGTTGTTCATAGACTAACAATAAATCGATACAAGCAGTAGTTATTCATTTGGATAAGCTTATAAAGGTGACAATTGAGTCAATCATCATTTGACGTTCCATTTGGTTCAAGCTCAGCTTTCCACCTCAATTAGTACTCTTCAATTTGCAACTGTTATGTATCACGCACCAAAAAGATCTCTAGCTGTATTTCTAATTTACTATGTGCATGTACATACAGATAGTACGCTGGCACAATTTATGCAAGCGAACATATGTTTTGGAAGTTATCTCAAACATACACGTTCCTTGTATGTCAAAGCGAACAAAATTAGAACGTGCTCATATCCAAAAAAAAGTATCCATAGGTAATTCCGTATTCAGATTGCATATATAGCCTGATAAGAGACATTATTTCATTTTATTTTTTCACTGGTACAAATGGAGCACTTGAAGCAAGGCTCTTCGACTTGCGAAAAAACAAGAACTATCTGTAAAAAGTTAAGGGCTCAAAGCAAGTACCTAGAGTTACAAGAATATCAAATGAGATTAAATTACCGATGAGAAAATGTAACTAGCACCGAGGTTCCAAATGTGACTGCCAACCGAGTTACTCGTACGACATTTAGGTTGGTCCATGGATAATTTCCATGTACCAGTCATCGATTTCCAACTGTTACCAAATCTGATGCTGAAAAGGATTATAGTGCAGCTATCCACATAAGAATACTTCCGTAACACATACTTATGTGTATGGCTAAATAGACTACAACAACGCCCTTGAGTACTGTTGTTCTTAAAGAAAATTATCTGGCAGCAAAAGAAACAACCGAAACTACATGAACTAAAATGATCATTACAGAAATCAAGGATTATGACAGACATTTCACCAAGCAATCATTGAACATATGAAAAACTAGTATCTTGTCATGCTGGAAGGTGATTGAACATATGAAAAAAAACTAGTATCTTGTCATGCTACCTGCATCATAGAAACTTGGGAATGCATTATAGATATGGATATCCCTGGCACTGCCACTGTTGCAGAGTCTCTTGAACGTCATTGACTGGAGATGGACCATGAAGATGCCACAAGATGTCCTTACAAGGGTCACATTGTTTTCCTCGTCGAATCCCACTAAGGCTAGAGGCTTCCTCTTGCCTGCTGCTCCTAGAGGAAGAAGCTTGTCTAGTTCAACGATCCTTCCCAGAACCCATGTCACATCATCGTGACGAACACCAGCTTTCCACTTCCATAGTTGGGCACGGAAGCGCGACACAACGATTAAGCCAAGGCCACCATCTTCAGCCGGCATAACCGCGAAAACGGTATCGTCGTGGGCATATGCATCTGGCGGCGGCTCTATCAATGCCAGCCTCTGCGTGTCCAAATCAAACTCAATTATGCAAGCTCCGCCAAGAACATATGACCAATAGAGTGAATTCCCAATCAAGATAGTGGGAGTGAGGACAGGTTGAAAATATTTCATAGTTGTAGAAGCCTTGATCCTGGAATGTATGAACGGGATTGAGATAATTTCGCCCCATTCGCTGGTCACCGACGAGTAAACGGTTGCGAAAAGATGAGAATGGCTTCTTTTGACAGTGGCTATCAGAGCCACTTGGAAATGGCCGGAGCGACGACAATCGCCATGCGCGTGTCCCTGGTCGCCGGCAGAGCAAAGCAGCGCCCCGGTCAAGATGACGGTCTCGTCGCCATAGAATTCCGGGGGCACGGCCAGGCGGGTCTGGTCGCCGGTGACGGGGTCCCACAGCAGGAGGAAGGGCCGCGACGGTATGTTGACGGCGAGGGCGCGGCCATGGCGGCAGCCGAGGAACTGGAAGTGGTCGCCCTCCTCGAGCCGCAGGGAGAATCGCGCGGTGGGGATCCGGTCCGGCGGGTCGAGCGCGGGGGTGAAGGTGGGGTTCCCTAAGGTGGAGAAGAAGCCGAGGACGGGAGGCCTCCGGTGGCGAGAGCGGAAGCGGCGGAGGAACGCGGGGTCGGCGACGAGGCGGCGCCAGCGCTTGCAAACGAGGGCGGCGCGCGGGAGCGCCGACGGCTGCGGGGGCAGGCGGAGCAGGATCTCCCCGAGGAGGTTGTCGTCGTCCATCGGGGGCGCCGGCGAGCGGCGGAGGCGGCGGCTCATCGTGATCGTGGCAGGATGAATAGTCGTGGTCGCTAGGCCCATCAGCTGGCCCATGGACACCCATTTGAGCCCAGAAGAGAAGAGAGAAAGAAAGATGGCGCTAACCCACCTCGTCGTTCCCGCCAAAACTAACCCATTTCACCGTTGTTACACATTCTGGTTGCAGTCCCTATTTTATCTGCTCGATTTCGGTCCTCATTGTTACTCGAAAAAAAAAACCGGTCCTTGTTCTGTTCTTACTAGTTGATACGATGAAATATGAATTCTTTTATATATACTAGGAAATATGCCCATGAATTGCAGCGGGAGCAAAAAAAAAAAATCATGCTTCTAGCAGAAGCACAATAAGCACAACTCTAGACCCCTCTAAAGGTCCACGTTATCTATTTCAACATAGCGCACCATCTCTTTTTCGCAAAAAAAAAAGACCATAGCGCACCATCTCTGTTATCGCTTATCCACATTCTCATCTTCATCAACCATGATTGCGGTGTCCACCTGATCTCACTGTGTCCGAACGTGGCCAATCCTAAGATGATGATCTCGGCCACCGCCTAAACCCTAAACCCACTCACACTTGCTTTTTTTTACTTTCAAAACTAGTCTTGGCGAGCTGGACGTGACGTCCGCCCTTCCCGCTACCCTACAACATACATCATCCCTCATACGCACACTCACTTTTAAATTGTATATTTGTTTTCCAAAATGCATCAACATCCTTTTATTAATACACACACACTTTTTAAATCACATGGACTCCTTAAAACAGAGTGGATATGTTTTAAAATATGAAAAAAAAACATGTGACATTTTTTTAGAATTACATGAAAACTTTCTTATAGAAAAGGGTGATTTTTTTTCAAATTATATGAATATTATTTTAATACGAGAAATTTTTTCTTAAAACTTCACAAAAGAAATTAAATGGATGAACAATTTTTAAAAATTACCTAAAAAAGTAAAGCACATGAAAATATTAATTGTTATTGTTGCCCCTCACCAACATGACCATAAATTCTGATCGTACATTGATCGTGTGGCTTCTTTTATAATTCCTTTTCATCCTAAAGCAATCCTGATGAACTTATAATGCCGTGAGAGTGATGGCCTAAAGTAGAGCTGTAAGTAAGAGACATCTAAGTTCAACGTGATTCATCTCATCAACAAAAATGAAATAGAAACTTCCCAAAAAATAACATGAAAGCCGTGCCTAGCCACTCTGCACATTAGTGTTTGGACTTTGTTTGTTCAGCATGAATGTTTTGCGGACTTGTGATGCTATTTTATTGCTGATGATACAATAGGAGCCTGGAAATCACACCTGGTGAGGTAAGCTCTGGAGAACCCTTGGCTCCAAGAGAGGCAGAGAAGCGTCAGGATGGAGGTGTTGATGGTGGCAGCAAGCCAAGCAAAGTCAAGCTGACGGAAGAGGAGAAGGTGCGCACAGAGGCCTTGTTTATGCCCCCTGCTTTCAGCCTTTTGAACATGGAAAATGTTTCTGAAATTCCCGTGAATATTGATCGATAGAGGACCTGATGCTCTCAACTCAAATTTGAGTACATTTATCTGAGAATTCCGAAGCTCTGAAGTTTAATGTTTGAATGCATCTCTATTACGGCCAGTCGTCGTTTGCGCAGAACATTCAGCTCATCCAGAATTTGAACTCATAAAGAAATTAATTAACTGATCCACTCCACTAATGCTGATCAAAGCCAAGTTCTCTGGCTCTCAGTTACTGATAGATAGATCATCTCAACTAAGGACATAGATTCAAAGGCGGGACACAAGCAGATAAAACCAAAGCCTTCCAAGCTCCAACACAAAAATGGGTACGCAACATAAACCAAAGTCTTAGGCGTCAGTGCTGGTCATATCCTGCTTACATACATACGATACTTGATACAGACATGTCATACTACATCATCGCCATCTTGTGTAAATAAGAAGTCCTCATAAATACAAGACTCAAGGACTTCAAACATCAACCTAATGGTTATGTATCATTCTCATTTTGAACATCGTTGTTGAATTGAATGAATGATGTTGTAGTAAGTGCTAAATATGACTAACGATGCAAACATGAAAGCCATTTTCTCTCCTCAAGACATGGAGCAATAAAAATTAGTTTTCCAAACTAGTGTGTAATCTTTCTTTCGAATTAACATTCTCAAATCTCAATCACATATAATTGTCAACATGCATGCCGAACCAAACCATGAATTGACTACCTGTCCTAGCTAGTTGGACAAGGTAGTCAAGCCCAATAGAACAATAATTAACTTTCTTTATAACCATTGGAGTAGAAATTTGAAGCAACTGCACAGTTGATGCAATGGGAATTTCCTACTCCCTCCGTCCGGAAATACTTGTCATTGAAATGGATGTGTCTAGATGTATTTTAGTTCTAGATACATCCATTTTCATCCATTTTGATGACAAGTAATTTCGGACGGAGGGAGTATTTGCTAAATTGCAGAGTACAATATAGCTTAAGAACAAAGGCACACAAGCTGTTTATTCATGCTTCCCAAGAATCCAGAGCCATCTTATTGCAGTTTGGAAGCAATGTGAATACAAAATAGCAGACCATAACATGTGAACTCTATGCTCTTGAAACCACATGGTAAATAAAGATTACTCAAACATCAGCTTACAGGTTGTGCAACTGTTATGACCGGTTTGGTCTATAACCGAAAGAGGCCACCGGGCCTTAGTATCAGGGGCTTGACCCACAAGTTATCTTAGGCAAATTATTTTAGGAAAGTTATCTTAGGCTAAAGTTATAAATACTAGTTGTAAGACATCGTTTGAGATCAAGCAATAAAGATAGTTCTATCATATTGCCCGGCTCCAGAGGAGCCGGAACCCTAGCCGCACCAAACCCTAGCCGCCGCCAGCCTTCTTCTCCCTCGCGACGGCGCCAACACGCCGGAGCCGCCGCCCTCGCCCCCAACCCTCGCTATTCTGCCCGTATAACCTACGGAGTAGAGCCGGTAGGAACCCTAGCCCTACCAATTTGGTATCAGGTACCCGGGTTTCGACCATGTCATCTCCACCTCCGCATCCACCGCCGCCACCACCGCCGCTACCCGTCTACTCCACCACCGCCGCTGCCGCCAACTCCTCCACCACCGCCGCCTCCACGCCGGGCACCACGGCCTCGCTCCTTGCGGGCGTCACGGCGTCACTCTCGGCGCCGCCCCTCCAGGCACCCGGCACCGCGCCGGGCCACGGGCGGCCACCAGCCCCCGTCCAACCTACGCCGCCGCCATCACCTCCCCCGCAGACGCAGCTCACAACGGAGGCAATGGCCGGCGTCCTCACCGACCTTGTCGCCGCGGTACAAGGCATCCGTCTCTACCTGGCGAGTCCCTACGGGCCGCCGCCACCACTCCATCCAGCCATGGCCGCAACTCAGCAGGCGCTGCCGTGGTACTCGGTACCGGGGGCCGTCACCGGAGGCTACCCGGCACTCCCAACCCAGGCGGCCGCACCGCCGCTGTGGCCACCATGGTCGCCGCAGCTTGCGCCAACCGCGCCACTCGCCGCCACCACGGGGCCGCAGTGGCCCATCTGGACCGCGCCGGCCGCGCCGTCTTCCGCCGCGCCGTCCCTGCCAGCGGCCCTGGAGCAGGGTCCTCCACCGCCCCCGCCCAGCCCTAACCTGGGCCGGTCGTCGCCGAGCGAGCTTTCGATCCAAGAGGTCCGCTTCCCGTCGTCACCCTCGCCACTTCCCGGCTGGCTCCACGGGCCGTCCTCGGCCTACCCGGAGGCTCGCCCACCGTCCGGTTTTCCGTTGCAGCCCGAGGCGTCGGGCGCCACCGGGAACTACGCCGGGCTTTCCCACATGGACCGCGCACCATCATCCGCCCTCCGCACCGCCGAGGCAGTGGGCCAGGGCGCGCCACACCAGCAGCCGCCCCGGTTCGCCAAGATCGACTTTGCCACATACGACGGCTCCGACGACCCGCTTAACTGGCTCAACCAGTGTGACCAGTTCTTCCGCGGACAGCACACGCCTGCGTCGGAGCGCACTTGGCTGGCTTCCTACCATCTCCGCGGGGCCGCCCAGACATGGTACTACGCCCTCGAGCAGGGCGAGGGCGGCATGCCCCCGTGGGATCGTTTCCGGGAGTTGTGCCTTCTTTGTTTCGGGCCACCGGTCCGCGGGAGTCGCCTGGCCGAGTTGGGCTGCCTGCCATTCACCTCCACGGTACAAGACTTCGCCGACCGCTTCCAGGCCCTGGCGCGCCACGCGCCCGGTGTGACGGCCTTACAGCGGGTGGAGCTTTTCATCGGTGGCCTTCTCGACCACATTCGCGTGGACGTCGAGATGAAGGGGCCCCAAGACCTTCAGACGGCCATGTACTATGCCCGAGCGTTCGAACAACGCGCCCAGGCCTTGACGCGTCCATCCGCGCCACGTGGGGGCCGACAGCCTATTCGGCCGTCTCCGGCAGCACCGACGCCATCCACGGCCGCCCCGGCTCCGACGCGGCCATTCAGGCGTCTCACTCAGGCAGAACAGCTGGAACGCCGGCGCCTGGGCTTGTGCTTCAACTGTGATGCGCCCTATGCACCGGGCCATGTCTGTCCCCGCCTCTTCTACTTGAAGACGTCAGACGAGACGGGCGAGGAGACTCTGGAGGATGGCCTCGGCGCCCCAGCCCTTGCGAAGACCGCAGCAGCGCCCGCGCCCGCCCCGGCCACCGCCCTCGTGGTGTCCCTACACGCGCTGGCCGGTATCCGTGATGAACGGACGATGCTCTTACCAGTCATGATCCAGGGCGAGCGCTTAGTGGCACTCGTGGACACGGGATCCACTCATAACTTCCTGCCAGAGACCACCATGCGGCGCCTTGCATTACAGCCCATCGGCGGCGAGCAGTTGCGCGTCACAGTCGCTAATGGCGACCGTCTCCACTGCCGTGGGCTCGCCCGTGACGTGCCCATCACTATCGGCGGCGAGCACTTCTCCATCACATGCGCCGGCATCGACTTGGGCTGCTTCGTCTTCATCCTCGGCGTTGACTTCTTGCACACTCTTGGTCCTATTCTCTGGGATTTCGATGCGCTGACGATGACCTTCTGGCGGTTGGGCCGCCGCATTCGGTGGGACGGCATTGGGGGTGCCGCACCCTCACCACCCCTCCAGCTGGCCGCGACCACCGCAACGGCCGAGCACCCACTCTTGGAGAGCCTCCTACAGCAGCAGGATGACATCTTCACCGAGCCACAGGGGCTGCCGCCCACCCGCACGTATGATCACCGTATACATCTTCTGCCAGGCTCCACACCTGTGGCAGTCCGCCCTTACCGCTATCCGCAGTTGTAGAAGGATGAGTTGGAGCGGCAGTGTGCGCTCATGCTCGCAGTCGGCATCATCCGGCTCTCCACTGCGCCGGTGCTTCTCGTCCGCAAGTCAGACGGCACATGGCATTTCTGCATCGACTACCGTGCCCTTAATGCTATCACACTTAAGGATAAGTTCCCTATTCCGGTGGTCGACGAGCTCCTCGATGAGCTACACGGGGCGCGCTTCTTCACCAAGCTCGACCTTCGGTCGGGGTACCACCAGGTGCGCATGCACCCGGATGACATCGCCAAGACGGCGTTTCGGACTCATCACGGCCACTTCGAGTTCTTGGTGATGCCCTTTGGCCTCACCAACGCCCCGGCGACCTTTCAGGCTCTGATGAACGACGTCCTCAGGCCCTACTTACGCCGGTTTGTGCTCGTTTTCTTTGATGATATTCTGATCTACAACGCGTCTTGGGCCGAGCACCTCCAGCACGTCGCCATCGTCTTCAACGAGCTTCGAGCGCACCACCTCCACCTTAAGCGCTCGAAGTGCTCGTTTGGGACGCCTTCGGTGGCCTACTTGGGCCACGTCATCTCCGCCGACGGGGTGGCTATGGACGCCGACAAGGTGGCAGCCGTCTCCGCATGGCCGACGCCGCACTCGCCGCGGGCTCTCCGCGGGCTCCTCGGCCTTGCCGGCTACTACCGGAAATTTAATCGGGAGTTTGGGCTCATCGCGGCGCCCCTCACGCGGTTGCTTCGCCGCGACGCTTTCGCCTGGGACGACGAGGCGACAACGGCATTCGAGGCCCTCAAGGGGGCCCTCACGACAGGCCCCGTCCTCCAGATGCCCGACTTCGACCGCCCGTTCGTGGTGGACTGTGACGCCTCAGGCGCAGGGTTCGGCGCTGTGCTTCATCAGGGCGATGGACCCCTCGCCTTCTTCAGCCGGCCTTTCGCTCCACGTCACCTTAAGCTGGCGGCATACGAGCGGGAGCTCATTGGTCTTGTACAGGCCGTTCGTCATTGGCGGCCGTACTTGTGGGGCCGGTCCTTCCTCATTCGCACCAACCACTACAGCCTAAAGTTCTTGCTGGATCAACGGCTGTCGACCGTGCCGCAGCATCAGTGGATCAGCAAGCTCTTCGGCTTCGACTTTTCCGTCGAGTATCGACCGGGCCGCCTTAACACAGTGGCCGACGCACTGTCCCGTCGCGACTCCGACTTTGTTTCCTCCACCAACGAGTCCGCCGGGGCGGCCCTGTGCATACGCTCTGGGCCGACGTTCGGCCTCTTCGCCGACATTCGACGCGCCACTGCGACGGCCGACGACGCCGTCCGTCTTCAGCAGCAGCTCACGATCGGCGACCTGGAGGAGCCTTGGTGCTTCTCTGACGGACTGCTCCTACATGGGCGCCGGGTCTTTGTTCCGGCGCATGATGATCTCCGTCACCAGGTGTTACAGCTCGCCCATTCGGCGGGCCATGAGGGTATGCAGAAAACCCTCCATCGTCTTCGCGCCGACTTCTACATCCCTGGCGATCGCGCCCTGGTCCGCGACTGGGTTCGGTCTTGTCAGACATGCCAGCGCAACAAGACAGAGACACTGAGGCCGGCCGGGTTACTCCAGCCCTTGGAGGTGCCATCTCAGGTCTGGGCGGATATATCCATGCACTTCATTGAGGGCCTTCCCAAGGTGGGTGGCAAGTCGGTCATCCTCACGGTGGTCGACCGCTTCTCCAAGTACGCCCACTTCATCGCGCTCGGCCATCCATATACGGCGGCATCAGTGGCCCGGGCCTTCTTCGACGGCATCGTCCGTCGACACGGATTTCCTACTTCGATCGTCAGTGATCGGGACCCAGTTTTCACGGGCCATGTATGGCGCGACCTCTTCAGGATGGCAGGTGTCCAGCTCCGCCTGAGTACGGCGTTCCATCCTCAGATGGACGGACAGTCCGAGGTGGTTAACAAGGTCATTGCCATGTATTTGCGTTGTGTGACAGGTGATCGGCCTCGCGCTTGGGTGGACTGGCTTTCTTGGGCGGAGTACTGCTACAACACCTCTTATCACTCCGCCCTGCGCGCTACGCCATTTGAGGTGGTCTATGGGCGACCACCCCCACCTATCCTTCCGGTGGATCCGGAGACAGCTCGGGCGGAGGTTGCGGGTGAACTCATCTGCACTCGTGACGAGATGCTTGCTGAGGTTGGTCGGCGTCTCCTTCAGGCCCAGCAGTTGGCCAAGCACTACTACGACGATCATCATCGCGAGGCGGAGTTCGCGGTGGGTGATTGGGTGTGGCTGCGTCTTCTCCACCGCTCTACGCAGTCACTCGACCCGCGAGCAAGGCGCAAACTCGGCCCGCGCTACGCCGGGACCTTCCCTATCTTGGAGCGCATTGGGAAGGTGGCCTATCGTCTTCAGCTTCCAGCCCGCGCTCGCATCCACGACGTCTTCCATGTGGGGCTGCTCAAGCCTTTCCGTGGCGAGCCATCGGCGGCTCCTCCGACGCTTCCTCCCATGCCGATGGTCGCATTCTTCCAGAGCCGGCAAAGGTGTTGCAGGCACAACTTCGTCGTGGCGTCTGGTTCATCCTCGTTCAATGGACAGGCCTTCCGGAGGAGGAGTCTACTTGGGAGCAGCGTGAAGAGTTCCGCCAACACTATCCAGATTTTCAGCTCGAGGACGAGCTGTTTGCGCAGGCGGGGAGAGATGTTATGACCGGTTTGGTCTATAACCGAAAGAGGCCCACCGGGCCTTAGTATTAGGGGCATGACCCACAAGTTATCTTAGGCAAATTATTTTAGGAAAGTTATCTTAGGCTAAAGTTATAAATACTAGTTGTAAGACATCGTTTGAGATCAAGCAATAAAGATAGTTCTATCATATTGCCCGGCTCCAGAGGAGCCGGAACCCTAGCTGCACCAAACCCTAGCCGCCGTCGACCTTCTTCTCCCTCGCGACGGCGCCAACACGCCGGAGCCGCCGCCCTCGCCCCCAACCCTCGCTATTCTGCCCGTATAACCTACGGAGTAGAGCCGGTAGGAACCCTAGCCCTACCAGCAACAGTCTTCTTTTGAACATCATCGTTCAGTTGAATGAATCGTGTGTAATTACTAAGTACGACTAAAGAAGTACTGATATATGAAGATGCAAGTGCGAAAGCTATTTCCTCTACCAAGATCTGGAGCAATAAGAACTAGCTTTACAAACTGGTATTTAATTTTTTTTTCATTGATATTCTCAATCGCAAACAATTGTTACACACACATGCAGAACAAACCATCAATTAGCTACCTCTTCTAGCTAGTTTGACAAGGTAGCCAACCCCAATAGAACAATAATTAACTTTCTACATAACCATGTGAGCAGAACAAGCAAAGCACGCACTCAATGGCAACATAAAATAAAATAATTAGGCTTACCAGTTGATCAGATAGTTGGTTCCAATAATAGCGGCGGGAAGCTAAAGCAGGGGAGAGCACGTTTGCGATTGAGGAACTGCTCCATCCTTGTACAGACTTTGGTAATTTCATAAGTCCTGACCGACATTGAGTAACAATCCACATTCTCAACACGAATACCTTTTGGAGCACCTTGGAAGAACAAGAATCCCTCAGCTGCACCCACTGTGGAAATGGAATAGTCACGATACTGCCCTGGCAGGCTTATGACCTTCTCGAGCTCCCATTCTTGGGAATTATTCCGTAGAGAGGTATGGTAGAGAGCAAAGTAGCCATCCTGACGGACAAGAGAAAACATCTCAAGGGTTCCTTCCCTACCTGCAACGACAGAATTCGGACGCCGAGGATCAGAGCTCTCGTTATACAGATCTCTGAGCTCCTGATGGTAGCCGGTGAGAAGATCGACAGTGGAAAACCTCATTGTGCACGTGTCCAGCACCATCAAATGGTCACCCCAAGTATAAGGTTCTGTCGAGTAGAAGCGACGACCCACACAGACAAAACATGACATCTGGTCCAAAGAAGGGAGGACATGAGACTCCACCATACACCATTACATAGTTGTGGACGGGAAGACAAAGAGGACGAGCTTGGTCTGGTATTTTGATATGCATATCACCTTGAAGGGTTCCTCCTCCCCATTCTCGCTGGTGCTGGGAGCAAGTACAGGCTCGAACTCCCAAAGAGAATCTTGCGGTTGGGCGGCGAGGTCTTCAGGTATGGTTGGAAGCAACACGTATCTGCTGGACAGGGGATCGCAAACGGCGAGGTGGAAGTCGGCGGCGTTGCACCGCTCCCATCCGGTCCATGTGGGGCGGTCACGCGGGGGCAGCTCATTAACGTCCATGAGGATGAATACATTGGAGTCGTCTTCGGAGTAGCAACAAATGCGCACGGTGCGGGGGTGGAGGGAGATCCAGTCGAGGAGGACGCGGCCGCCGCGGACGTATAACAATCATATAACAATCATATCCAACACAAGTTTCATCATATATACATACATAGCTAACACATAGTTCCATCATTACATATTACAAAAGTTTCACATTGTTCATCCAACACCGCTATCCATCAATTCACAAAAGTTTCACATTGATATAAAATAAAAACACAAATGGAAAGAAGCACTCCATCCATGCAAGCTTCCGTGAATTAAATCAAATCTGCAAAATGATAAACAAGAAGTTAGAAGAAGAAGAAGAAGAGAAGAAGAAGAAGAAGACTAGAAGAATACTAGAAGAAGAAGAACACTAGAAGAAGAATAAGAAGAATAAGAAGAAGACTATAAGCTTATTATGTAAACTTGATCATTTTGTGCTAACATAAATAATTTTGGAGCTAACCTATAGGAAACTAAGCATATAAGCTCTCTAAGTTAGCATATTAGAGCCAACTTAGGTAAAATGAAGCTAAACTATGTCATTTTGGAAAATAAGAAGAATAAGAAAAAGACTATAAGCTTATTATGTAAACTTGATCATTTTGTGCTAACATAAGTAATTTTGGAGCTAACCTATAGGAAACTAAGCATATAAGCTCTAAGTTAGCATATTAGAGCCAACTTAGGTAAAATGAAGCTAACCTATGTCATTTTGGAAAAGAAGAAGAATAAGAAGAAGACTATAAGCTTATTATGTAAACTTGATCATTTTGTGCTAACATAAGTTATTTTGGAGCTAACCTATAAGAAACTAAGCATATAAGCTCTAAGTTAGCATATTAGAGCCAACTTAGGTAAAATAAAGTTAACCTATAGAAAACTAAGCATATTAGATATAACATAGGTAACTAAGTATATATATATATCATTTTGGAGATCTGACATACCTGACATAGTTCAGTTCTCATTGTTCTTCTCCTTCTCCTTCCTCAGCCTGATGCGCCAAGAGTGACGAGGCGGTGGAGGCAGTGGGATGTAGTCTTCTACCACAATTGGCGTGGTCATGTCGCCCAGTTGTGGGATCGCCGGCGCCACCACCGGTGCGTGGTCATTGTCAGGCACCACCACCATCGCGAGGCCACCTTTAGGCAGGACGGGCACAACCATTGCTAGGTCATCCTCAGCCACCTCCATCTCTTGCCCATGGTCAGCCACCACCATCTCTTGCCCATGGTCAGCCACCACCATCTCTTGCCCTTGGTCAGCCACCACTAGCGCTAGGTCATCCTCAGCCTGATGCCCATCGTCATCCTGCAGCTCCTCATCCCCACTCTGCTCCTCTTCTCCCGCACTCCAGTCCGGATCATCCTTCTTGTTGTCTATGCTGCTGCCAGAATCGCTGCTGCTTCCGCTAAAGCCAGAATCGGTGTTGCTTTTGCTACAGCCATAGTCGCTGCTGCTTTGGCTGTAGCCAGTGTCGCTGCTGCTGCTCCCATTGCCTGTCCAAATGCAACAATGACCGTTAACAATCGATGTGAGACAAAGCCAAATGTAGAGGAATAAGAAGAGGCAGAACGTACTGGCATCATCATCGTCAGCGTAGCACATGCGACACATAGTCGCGTTGAACACCTTCACGATGAGCATGGTGGCATCGTCGTCGTACCTGAAGAGAAGGAAGTACCCCAGCCGCAGGTTGTAGGCACGGTAGAACTTCTCCCACCCACGATACAAGTACATGTGGCCCTCCTTGATCACCAACTCCACATCCCACTACTTGCGAAACCCGCTGCCGGCCTGTCGTAGCTTCACATTATTTGGCGGATCTTGACCCAGCATGTTCATAAAACTGTCAGGTAGCCTCTGCAGTTTGGGACAATGAGTGATGTAGCAAACAACAGATATCATAATGAGATGGGTGAAGGGGAGATCTCTCGTTTTATATACCTGCGTCATGGATGATACTGAAGTCCCAAGTATGATACTGAAGAACTCGGAAGCATCCAACTCGTACTGCAGTGTGGCAGAGCAGCGGTGGCTGCTTCCCCCCATCTCTGATAAACAGCAAAAGAGACCAATTAGTACCCTTACAACAGATCATAAAACATGCATTAGTCGCAAGTACCCCAT
Organism: Triticum aestivum; assembly: GCF_018294505.1. Taxonomy (NCBI): domain Eukaryota; kingdom Viridiplantae; phylum Streptophyta; class Magnoliopsida; order Poales; family Poaceae; genus Triticum; species Triticum aestivum. Next base: position 657,327,430 of record NC_057813.1, on the reverse strand, counting down.
ATGTCCTATTGTTAGCAAAGTCATATGCTAAAATTCACAGAAAATTTCATCATGACCTTTGCTGAAAATAGGGCATATGGAGTACCCGAATTTGCCGGAACGGAAGTTAATCGACATTCCGGCAAACTCAAGGGCCTCTCGGGGTACCTGCAAATTCATCACGACACAATGGTCGGAGACAAAAACCCAGCAACTTTACAAGTCTTTCAATGCTGATTTGTTTGCATTGTTTTAGGAGTATAAACTGAGTATGCAAACTGGATATACACTGAATTTAAATAAATTTACAGAAAAATACCATGTGCTTGTGGGTGTGGTGTCCTATTTGCAGAAAAAATACCATGTGTAAGTGGAGTGCAGTGTTCTGCAGAAGCAGATGTTCAGTTGGGTTTCTGCTACTGAAACTTGCCAATTGCAAAGAGTACTGCTGTTGTAAAACTACTGTAAATCTACTCCTCTATACAAATCTTAAAAGCACGTCTACTTCACCTAAAATTCACCTAAGAGCTACTGCAAGCAGGTCTACTTGCTTTTGGTGTGTTCTTGCACAACCTGTTTCTCTGCAATGCCACATAAGCATGTGTGCTAAACCTCTGTCTAACAAGTATTGAGGCAAACAAATATTGCTCCCAACTGAACATTTTCAGTTAACTGTAGCAACAAGTATTGGAACACTATGCTCAAAAAGTTCAGTTAACAGTATTGACTGTAACTCATTGAAACAAAAGGGCAGATAATCCTTTTAACCATTCTGTGAGTTTTGAATGAGCTGGTTACTTGGCTGCTGCTATGTCCTAGTACTATGCAAAAGTACTACTCATTTGATACGACCCACCTCTGTAGCCAGAGATGGGTCACCTGCTGCAGCCAGAGATGCTTTAAGGTATTCTCGTTTTCAACCTCTTTTTGTTGTCATATCTTGTTTGAAAGTTGTAGAGAGTATCAGCGACATTGTAAGAAAACAATTTGGTGGAATGGTAACCAAAGACATAACTGAGTGACTTTGACAGTCTAACCATAAAACTGTATGAAGCAGACTTGCAAGGTCTAGATAGTATGAATCCAAACAAATTATCGCTTATTTTCATAATTAGAAAATTCTCTTATAAAACTTTTGTTCCAGAAGATGGATCACCCTTTCTTTTTCTTTTTGCTTTCTGAGACCAAGTAATTAAATCAAAATCCATTGATGTCAAACAATTCTTGCCATTATTGGTGCCTACTTTCATTTTTTAAACATGGACTTTGCTCATCCTGCCAGTACTGATCTTTCGCTCTCTATATTGTATATTCACATTTTCGCCCTTAATGATAATACTTCACACAGGGCACTACAAGAGCAAATCTGAGAGGTAGAATATATATACATAGCGATTTGCGAAATAAGGCTGATAATAGCAAAAGATACCGAGCATGCACCGCCCGTAAATCGATATTTGAGCTAGTCGTATAGAAAGGGTAAACAAAAGCTGGATTATCATCAAATCTACTATGTACAGGTTAAGTAGATTAATTTTTGAACAGGTATGTCCAGTTGGGGCACTCTACATGTAGGCTTACAATCCCTGTTGAGGCATCTACCTCCAGGCTCCTATGACTCAGAATGCATGACCACCACAACGGTTCCATCAAATTAGTGAACAATGACCACAAGCTACCTAGTTAGTCAATATGGAGTGGTTCTACAATCGGTACAGACAGTAAGAACACTCGTTGTCTAAATTAACCCGAGTCAAATGAAAGCCAAATCAAGTTGACATATATGTCAAACAACTAGATACTACAGCAGCAGCAGCAGTAGTTGATACCATTCTAAATGCACAAATGAAGATGGCATCCTTAACAAACAATGTCCAGAACTTAAGAAATATTGGTCACTACTTCCACGTCCATGTGGGTCATAACAAATTTAAACCTACTGTAGTTCCAAGTAATCACCCAATACACCACTAATATATCAAGTTGTCAACGTAACATGAACATGTGCCCAACACGCATAAAAACAAGCAGCCTAGTTACCAGTTAAACACGCTAATGTGGTTCCTATAAATGCGGCATTTTATCATCTAAAGCATAGAAAGGTCTATATCATTTGAATGTCTAAAACAAACTGACAGATCAAGAAACCAAGTTTGTATGCACATGACATGGTTTGGTGTATCGAAATGAAAGAGGGGGAATCGATGGAGACGCTCACCGCAGAGCTGGGGAAGGAGACGGCGAGGCCGACGGTGGTCGGGGCAGCGCGGATAGACGACGAGAAGCAGTGGTCGGTGATGAGGAAGAAGAGGTCGATGCGCTCGATCCTTGATGACCCGGCTCCAATCCGTAGACGCAGCTCCGGTGGCAGCGGTGACGTGGACGTGGGGCCTCCTCTCTGTTGGAAATATGCCCTAGAGGCAATAATAAAAGGATTATTATTATATTTCCTTGTTCATGATAATTGTCTTTTATTCATGCTATAATTGTATTATTCAGAAATCGTAATACACGTGTGAATACATAGACCACAACATGTCCCTAGTGAGCCTCTAGTTGACTGGCTCGTTGATCAACAGATAGTCATGGTTTCCTGACTATGGACATTGAATGTCATTGATAACGAGACCACATCATTAGGAGAATGATGTGATGGACAAGACCCAATTCTAAGCATAGCACAAGATCGTATAGTTCGTTTGCTAGAGCTTTTCCAATGTCAAGTATCTTTTCCTTAGACCATGAGATCGTGTAACTCCTGGATACCGTAGGAGTGCTTTGGGTGTACCAAACGTCACAACGTAACTGGGTGACTATAAAGGTATACTGCGGGTATCTCCGAAAGTGTCTGTTGGGTTGACACGGATCGAGACTGGGATTTGTCACTCCGTATGACGGAGAGGTATCACTGGGCCCACTCGGTAATGCATCATCATAATGAGCTCGAAATGACCAAGTGTCTAGTCACGGGATCATGCATTATGGTACGAGTAAATTGACTTGCCGGTAACGAGATTGAACGAGATATTGGGATACCAACGATCGAATCTCGGCCAAGTAACATACCGATTGACAAATTGAATTGTATACGGGGTTTCTTGAATCCTCGACATCGTGGTTCATCCGATGAGATCATCGAGGAGCACGTGGGAGCCAACATGGGTATCCAGATCCCGTTTTTGGTTATTGGCCGGAGAGCCGTCTCGGTCATGTCTACGTGTCTCCCGAACCCGTAGGGTCTACACACTTAAGGTTCGGTGATGCTAGGCTTGTAGAGATATTAGTATGCAGCAAACCAAAAGTTGTTCGGAGTCCCGGATGAGATCCCGGACGTCATGAGGAGTTCCGGAATGGTTTGGAGGTAAAGAATTATATATATGGGAAGTCGAGTTTTGGCCATCGGGAAAGTTTCAGGGGTCACCGGTATTGTACCGGGACCACCGGAAGGGTCCCAGGGGTCCACCGGGTGGGGCCACCTATCCCGGAGGGCCCTGTGGGCTGAAGTGGGGAGGGGAACCAGCCCTTGGTGGGCTGGTGCGCCCCCCTTGGCCCCCGCTGCGCCTAGGGTTGGAAACCCTAGGGTGGGGGGGGGGGCTCCACTTGCCTTGGGGGGCAAGCCACCCCCTTGGCCGCCGCCCCCCTTGGAGATGGGATCTCCTAGGGCCGGCGCCCCCCTGGGGACCCTATATATAGAGGGGGGGAGGGAGGGCAGCTGTATCCTTGCACTTGGCGCCTCCCTTTCCCCTTGCTACACCTCTCCCTCCCGCAGACGCTTGGCGAAGCCCTGCCGGGATCCCTGCTGCATCCACCACCACGCCGTCGTGCTGCTGGATCTTCATCAACCTCTCCTTCCCCCTTGCTGGATCAAGAAGGAGGAGACGTCACGCTGACCGTACGTGTGTTGAACGCGGAGGTGCCGTCCGTTCGGCGCTAGGATCTCTGGTGATTTGGATCATGACGAGTACGACTCCCTCAACCCCGTTCTCTTGAACGCTTCCGCTCGATCTACAAGGGTATGTAGATGCACTCATCTCTCTCGTTGCTAGATGAACTCATAGATTGATCTTGGTGAAACCGTAGGTTTTTTTTGTTTTCTGCTACGTTCCCCAAAAGTGGCATCATAAGCTAGGTCTATGCGTGGTTCTCTTTGCACGAGTAGAACACAAATCTATTGTGGGCGTAGATGTTGTCAACTTTCTTGCCACTACTAGTCTTACTTTTGCTTCAGCGGTATTGTAGGATGAAGCGGCCCGGACCGACCTTACACGTACGCTTAAGTGAGACATGTTCCACCGACCGACATGCACTAGTTGCATAAGGTGGCTAGCGGGTGTTTGTCTCTCCCACTTTAGTTGGAGCGGATTCGATGAAAAGGGTCCTTATGAAGGGTAAATAGAAGTTGACAAATCACGTTGTGGCTTTTTTGTAGGTAAGAAAACGTTCTTGCTAGAACCCTATTGCAGCCACGTAAAAGATGCAACAACAATTAGAGGACGTCTAACTTGTTTTTGCAGAAATTGCTTTGTGATGTGATATGGCCAAAAGTTGTGATGAATGATGAATTATATATTGTGATGTATGAGATCATGTTCTTGTAATAGGAATCACGACTTGCATGTCGATGAGTATGAAAACCGGCAGGAGCCATAGGAGTTGTCTTAATTATTGTATGACCTGCGTCTCAATGATTTAACGCCATGTAATTACTTTACTTTATTGCTAAACTGTTAGCTATAGTAGTAGAAGTAATAGTTGGCGAGCAACTTCATGGAGACACGATGATGGAGATCATGATGATGGAGATCATGGTGTCATGCCGGTGACGAAGATGATCATGGAGCCCCGAAGATGGAGATCAAAGGAGCTATATGATATTGGCCATATCATGTCACTACTATTTGATTGCATGTGATGTTTATCATGTTTTTGCATCTTGTTTACTTAGAACGACGGTAGTAAATAAGATGTTCCGTCATAATAATTTCAAGAAAGTGTTCCCCCTAACTGTGCTCCGTTGCGACAGTTCGTTGTTTCGAAGCACCACGTTATGATCAGGTGTGATAGATTCTAACGTTCACATACAACGGGTGTAAGACAGATTTACACATGCAAAACACTTAGGTTAACTTGACGAGCCTAGCATGTACAGACATGGCCTCGGAACACAGAGACCGAAAGGTCGAACATGAGTCGTATGAAAGATACGATCAACATGGAGATGTTCACCGATGATGACTAGTCCATCTCACGTGATGATCGGACACGGCCTAGTCGACTAGGATCATGTAACACTTAGATGACTAGAGGGATGTCTAATCTGAGTGGGAGTTCATTAACTAATTTGATTATATGAACTTAATTATCATGAACTTAGTCTAAAATCTTTTGCAAAAATGTCTTGTAGATCAAATGGCCAACGCTCATGTCAACATGAACTTCAACGCGTTCCTAGAGAAAACCAAGCTGAAAGATGATGGCATCAACTATACGGACTGGGTCCGGAACCTGAGGATCATCCTCATAGCTGCCAAGAAAGCATATGTCCTAAAAGGACCGCTAGGTGAAGGCCCCATCCTAGAGAACCAAGACGTTATGAACGCTTGGCAGTCACATGCTGATGATTACTCCCTCATTCAGTGCGGCATGCTTTTACAGCTTAGAACCAGGGCTCCAAAAGCGTTTTGAGCAACACGGAGCATATGAGATGTTCGAGGAGCTGAAAATGGTTTTCCAAGCTCATGCCTGGGTCGAGAGATATGAAGTCTCCGACAAGTTCTATAGTTGTAAGATGGAGGAAAATAGTTCTGTCAGTGAGCACATACTCAAAATGTCTGGGTTGCACAACCGCCTGTCCCAGCTGGACATTAACCTCCCGGATGAGGCGGTCATTGACATAATCCTTCAGTCACTCCCACCGAGCTACAAGAGCTTTGTGATGAACTACAATATGCAGGGGATTGTGAAAACTATTCCTTAAGCATTTTCAATGCTGAAGTCGGCAGAGGTAGAAATCAAAAAGGAACATCAAGTGTTGATGGTCAATAAAACCACTAAGTTCAAGAAAGGCAAGGGTAAGAAGAACTTCAAGAAGGACAGCAAGGATGTAGCCACGCCCAGTAAGCCAGTTGCCAGGAAGAAGTCAAAGAATGGACCCAAGCCTGAGACTGAGTGCTTTTATTGCAAAGGGAAGTGTCACTAGAAGCGGAACTGCCCCAAATACTTAGCGGACAAGAAGGCCGGCAACACTAAAGGTATATGTGATATACATGTAATTGATGTGTACCTTACCAGTGCTCGTAGTAGCTCCTGGGTATTTGATACCGGTGCCGTTGCTCATATTTGTAACTCGAAGCAGGAGCTGCAGAATAAGTGGAGACTGGCGAAGGACGAGGTGACGATGCGCGTCGGGAATGGTTCCAAGGTCGATGTGATCGCTGTCGGCAAGCTACCTCTACATTTACCTACGGGGTTAGTTTTAAACCTCAATAATTGTTATTTAGTGCCAAGTTTGAGCATGAACATTGTATCAGGATCTCGTTTAATACGAGATGGCTACTCATTTAAATCCGAGAATAATGGTTGTTCTATTTATATGAGAGATATGTTTTATGGTCATGCCCCGATGGTCAATGGTTTATTCTTAATGAATCTCGAACGTAATGTTACACATATTCATAGTGTGAGTACCAAAAGATGTAAAGTTGATAACGATAGTCCCACATACTTATGGCACTGCCGCCTTGGTCACATTGGTGTCAAGCGCATGAAGAAGCTCCATGCTGATGGACTTTTAGAGTCTCTTGATTATGAATCATTTGACACATGCGAACCATGCCTCATGGGCAAAATTACCAAGACTCCATTCTCCGGAACAGTGGAGCGAGCAACCAACTTATTGGAATTCATACATACCAATGTGTGCGGTCCAATGAGCATTGAGGCTCGCGGAGGATATCGTTATGTTCTCACTCTCACTGATGACTTGAGTAGATATGGGTATGTCTACTTGATGAAACACAAGTCTGAGACCTTTGAAAAGTTCAAGGAATTTCACAATGAGGTAGAGAATCAACGTGACCGAAAGATAAAGTTCTTACGATCAGATCGTGGAGGAGAATATTTAAGTCACGAATTTGGTATGCACTTAAGGAAATGTGGAATCATTTCACAACTCACGCCGCCTGGAACACCTCAGCGTAACGGTGTGTCCAAACGTCGTAATTGCACTCTATTGGATATGGTGCGATCTATGATGTCTCTTACCGATTTGCCGCTATCATTTTGGGGATACGCTCTAGAGACAGCTACATTCACTTTAAATAGGGCTCCGTCTAAATCCGTTGAGACGACACCGTATGAATTATGGTTTGGGAAGAAATCTAAGCTATCGTTTCTAAAAGTTTGGGGATGCGATGCTTATGTCAGGAAACTTCAACCTGAAAAGCTCGAACCCAAGTCGGGAAAATGCGTCTTCATAGGATACCCTAAGGAAACCATTGGGTATACCTTCTACCTTAGATCCGAAGGCAAGATCTTTGTTGCCAAGAACAGATCCTTTCTGGAAAAAGAGTTTCTCTCGAAAGGAGTAACTGGGAGGAAAGTAGAACTCGATGAAGTACTACCTCTTGAACCGGAAAGTAGTGCCGCTCAGGAAAATGTTCCTGTGGTGCCTACATCGACTGGAGAGGAAATTAATGATGATGATCAAGGTACTTCGGTTCAAGTTGCTACTGAACTTTGTAGGTCCACAAGGACACGTTCCACACCAGAGTGGTATGGCAACCCTGTCCTGGAAATCATGTTGTTAGACAACAGTGAACCTTCGAACTATGAAGAAGCGATGGCGGGCCCAGATTCCAACAAATGGCTTGAAGCCATGCAATCCGAGATAGGATCCATGTATGAAAACGAAGTATGGACTTTGACAGACTTGCCCGATGATCGGTGAGCAATAGAAAATAAATGGATCTTTAAGAAGAAGACGGACGCGGATGGTAATGTTACCATCTATAAAGCTCGACTTGTTGCTAAGGGTTATCGACAAGTTCAAGGGGTTGACTACGATGAGACATTCTCTCCCGTAGCGAAGCTAAAGTCTGTCTGAATCATGTTAGCAATTGCCGCATACTATGATTATGAGATATGGCATATGGACGTCAAAACGGCATTCCTTAACGGACATCTTAAGGAAGAATTGTATATGATGCAGCCAGAAGGTTTTGTCGATCCTAAGAATGCTAACAAGGTGTGCAAGCTCCAGCGATCCATTTATGGGATGGTGCAAGCATCTCAGAGTTGGAACATTTGCTTTGATGAGATGATCAAAGCGTTTGGGTTTATGCAGACTTATGGAGAAGCCTGCGTTTATAAGAAAGTGAGTGGGAGCTCTGTAGCATTTCTCATATTATATGTAGATGACATACTTTTGATGGGAAATGATATAGAACTATTGGACAGCATTAAGGCCTACTTGAGTAAGTGTTTTTCAATGAAGGACCTTGGAGAAGCTGCTTACATATTAGGCATCAAGATCTATAGGGATAGATCAAGATGCCTCATAGGTCTTTCACAAAGCACATACCTTGATAAGATATTGAAAAAGTTCAATATGGATCAGTCCAAGAAAGGGTTCTTGCCTGTATTGCATGGTGTGAGATTGAGCTCGGCTCAATGCCGGACCACGGTAGAAGATAAAGAAGAGATGAGTGTCATCCCCGATGCCTCAGCCATAGGATCTATTATGTATGCCATGCTGTGTACCAGACCTGATGTAAACCTTGCCGTAAGTTTGGTAGGAAGGTACCAAAGTAATCCCGGCAAGGAACACCGGACAACGGTCAAGAATATCCTGAAGTACCTGAAAAGGACAAAGGACATGTTTCTCGTCTATGGAGGTGACGAAGAGCTCGTCATAAAGGGTTACGTCGACGCTAGCTTCGACACAAATCTGGATGACTCTAAGTCACAAACCGGATACGTCTATATGTTGAATCGTGGAGCAGTAAGCTGGTGTAGTTGCAAGCAGAGCGTCGTGGCGGGATCTACATGTGAAGCGGAGTACATGACAGCCTCGGAGGCAGCGCATGAAGCAATATGGATGAAGGAGTTCATCACCGACCTAGCAGTCATACCCAATGCGTCGGGGCCGATCACTCTCTTCTGTGACAACACTGGAGCTATTGCCCTTGCCAAGGAGCCCAGGTTTCACAAGAAGACCAGGCACATCAAGCGTCGTTTCAACTCCATCCGTGAAAATGTTCAAGATGGAGACATAGATATTTGCGAAGTACATACAGATCTGAATGTCGCAGATCCGTTGACTAAACCTCTTCCGCGAGCAAAACATGATCAACACCAGAACTCTATGGGTGTTCGATTCATCACAATGTAACTAGATTATTGACTCTAGTGCAAGTGGGAGACTGTTGGAAATATGCCCTAGAGGCAATAATAAAAGGATTATTATTATATTTCCTTGTTTATGATAATTGTCTTTTATTCATGCTATAATTGTATTATCCGGAAATCGTAATACACGCGTGAATACATAGACCACAACATGTCCCTAGTGAGCCTCTAGTTGACTGGCTCGTTGATCAACAGATCGTCATGGTTTCCTGACTATGGACATTGAATGTCATTGATTACGAGATCACATCATTAGGAGAATGATGTGATGGACAAGACCCAATCCTAAGCATAACACAAGATCGTGTAGTTCGTTTGCTAGAGCTTTTCCAATGTCAAGTATCTTTTCCTTAGACCATGAGATCGTGTAACTCCCGGATACCGTAGGAGTGCTTTGGGTGTACCAAACGTCACAACGTAACTGGGTGACTATAAAGGTATACTGCGATTATCTCCGAAAGTGTCTGTTGGGTTGACACGGATCAAGACTGGGATTTCTCACTCCGTATGATGGAGAGGTATCACTGGGCCCACTCGGTAATGCATCATCATAATGAGCTCGAAGTGACCAAGTGTCTGGTCACGGGATCATGCATTACGGTACAAGTAAAGTGACTTGCCGGTAACGAGATTGAATGAGGTATTGGGATACCGACGACCGAATCTCGGGCAAGTAACATACCGATTGACAAAGGGAATTGTATACGGGGTTGCTTGAATCCTCGGCATCATGGTTCATCCGATGAGATCATCGAGGAGCATGTGGGAGCCAACATGGGTATCCAGATCCCGCTGTTGGTTATTGGCCGGAGAGCCGTCTCGGTCATGTCTACGTGTCTCCCGAACCCGTAGGGTCTACACACTTAATGTTCGGTGACACTAGGGTTGTAGAGATATTAGTATGCAGCAAACCGAAAGTTGTTCGGAGTCCCGGATGAGATCCCGGACGTCATGGGGAGTTCCAGAATGGTCCGGAGGTAAAGAATTATATATATGGGAAGTCGAGTTTCGGCCATCGGGAAAGTTTCGAGGGTCACCGGTATTGTACCGGGACCACCGGAAGGGTCCCGGGGGTCCACCGGGTGGGGCCACCTATCCCGGAGGGCCCCGTGGGCTGAAGTGGGGAGGGGAACCAGCCCCTGGTGGGCTGGTGCGCCCCCCTTGGCCCCCCTACGCCTAGGGTTGGAAACCCTAGGGTGGGGGGGGGGCGCCTCCACTTGCCTTGGGGGGCAAGCCACCCCCTTGGCCGCCGGCCCCCTTGGAGATGGGATCTCCTAGGGCCGGCGCCCCCCTGGGGACCCTATATATAGAGGGGGGAGGGAGGGCAGCCGTACCCTTGCACTTGGCGCCTCCCTTTCCCCTTGCTACACCTCTCCCTCCCGCAGACGCTTGGCGAAGCCCTGCCGGGATCCCTGCTGCATCCACCACCACGCCGTCGTGCTGCTGGATCTTCATCAACCTCTCCTTCCCCCTTGCTGGATCAAGAAGGAGGAGACATCACGCTGACCGTACGTGTGTTGAACGCGGAGGTGCCATCCGTTCGGCGCTAGGATCTCCGATGATTTGGATCACGACGAGTACGACTCCCTCAACCCCGTTCTCTTGAACGCTTCCGCTCGATCTACAAGGGTATGTAGATGCACTCCTCTCTCTCGTTGCTAGATGAACTCATAGATTGATCTTGGTGAAACCGTAGGAATTTTTTTTTATTTTCTGCTATGTTCCCCAACACTCTCCTGGTGGACGTGGGGTGGCGCCGAGGCTCCAAGTCTCCGGCGGCTCCGGGGGTTAGGGAGGGAGGCGAGGGAGGCAGCGCTCGTGGGGGAGGCGGGGCTCGGGGGGAGGCGGCGCTCGAGGGGGAGGAAGGGGAGAGGGAGGCGGCGGGGGCGCGTGGGCGGCTGCGGCGGACGGAGGCGGCGGACGGCGGGGGCGCGTGGGCGGCTGCGGCGGCGGCATACTAAGAAAAAATTAGTATCCCTGGTACTAATGGCGCAATATATGCAAATGCGCCATTAGTAACACTGGTTACTAATGGCGCACCTGCTTCTGGTGCGCCATTAGAAGTTTTGCAAAAAAATAAAAAAACATATATTCTAATGGCGCACCGTGGCACAGCGCGCCATTACTAGTTTAAACTAGTAATGGCGCACTTTGCAACGGTGCGCCATTAGTAGTTTTGCAAAAAAAACAACAGTAGTGGCGCACCATGTTCCTGGTGCGCCATTAGTGTCTTCCACACTAATGGCGCACCAGAACATGGTGCGCCATTAGTATATACTAATGGCGCACCACATGACAGGTGCGCCATTAGTGTCCATCCCATCTATAGCCCTTTTCCTAGCAGTGTAGGCTTGCTATCATCTCCGCTTAGATAGTTCTTACCATCGCGCATCAACTTGTGTCGGCCTTTAGTGGTTTTCGGGATAGTGTAGCAACGATGGGATGCTAGATATGGCTGAGTTCCACCCGGATCTGGCTTGTTGGTGTTGGGAATCGTTGCATGAAAAACAAAAAAAATTACGCACATGCTATGATCTATCCATGGAGATGCATAGCAACGAGGGCGGGAGTGTGTCTACATACCCTCATAGACCGTAGCGGAAGCATTTGTCAACGCGGTTGATGTAGTCGAACTTCTTCGCGCTTCAACCGATCAAGTGCCGAACGCATGACACCTCCGCGTTCTACACACGTTCAACTCGGTGACGTCCCTCGCCTTCTTGATCCAGCAAGAGGTCAAGGTAGTAGATGAGTTCTGTCAGCACGACAGCATGGTGACGGTGATGATGAAGTGATCCTCGCAGGGCTTCGCCTAAGCACTACGAAAATATGACCGGGGGTGTAAACGGTGGAAGGGGGCGCCGCACATGGCTAAACAATTATCTAGGATGTGCTAGGCTCCCCCCACATATATATAGGTTGGAGGGGGAGGGGAGAGGCCAGGAGGCGCCCCAAGTAGGACTGAATCCTACTTGGGCTCCTCCCTAGCCGCGCCCCATGCCATATATGTCGGAGGGGGAAGGAAAGAGAGGGGGAGAGGGAATGAAGGGGGAATCCTATTCCTCTATTTCCTTTCCCTTCCCCTCTTTCCTTATCCTCCTTGGCCAGCCCATATGGGGGATGCACCAGCCCCTTGTGGCTGGTGCGTTTCCCCTCTTGGCCCATAAGGCCCATATCTTTTGCCGGGGGTGCCCGGAACCCCTTTCGGTGACCCGATAAGTACTTGGTACCCCCCGAAACACTTATGGTGTCAAATACTATCGTCCTATATATCGATCTTTACCTCTCGACCATTTTGAGACTCATCGTCATGTCCGTGATCTCATCCGGGACTACGAACAACATCCAGCCACCAAATCACATAACTCATATAATACTATATCGTCATCGAACGTTAAGCGTCCGGACCCTATGGGTTCGAGAATTATGTAGACATGACCGAGACACTCCTTCATATCAGACGATGCGCTTTGTGGTTGTTCCTGTGTCATCTGTAACAAGGTGATCATAATGGTAACTTACAGGTTCATTGGAAACGTATAACAAGGAACTAGATAGCTCGATACTGGGATTTGCTCCTCGGACAATGAAGAGATATTCTTAGGGTCCTACCAGTGTGACGACATCCATCATCGTCTAGACAGTCACATGTCACAGGGATGCCAGAACACAAGAACGAGAAAAGAGAACAAAACCAATATTGAGGAAGACCGATATAGTGAGCATGCGTTGATCTCACGGGATACCGATATATCTCATCTCAGGTTTTGTAAATGATCGGAGCAAAAGAAACAACACATGGTAAACAAAGGTTCACAGAAATATCATTTGTGCAAGTATAGGGATCAATATGGATGTCCATGGTTCTGCGTTGATCATTGAACGAAAGGAGTTTTCATTCATGTCTATATTTTACCAAACCTGCAGGGTCACATGCTTTAGGAAATATGATCCGTTGAGCTCTATAGGAGTTAGGAATATGAGAAAATATTATAGAAAAAGTTTTGGGAATAAAAGATATAGTTCTGAGAGAACCGAAAGTGTTTCAGGTTCACGGGGAGAGTTTCAGAGAAAACCGGGTAATATCAGCTAATGTTATGTCAACGGAAAATGTTTTCGGTGACCTAATGTAAATAAAAGAGGACTTAGATAATGATCTAGGAGTCCCTAGAATTTAGAGTCAATGGGCTAAGAGAAATATCAATTGGCCTATTAGTGAAGAGTTAATGGGCCCTAAGCCCATATAGTGGATGCGCCCCCCTTTGGGCTTATAGGATAAGCCAAAGGGGAGAAGGGGAGTTCCTTGGCCAGCGCAAGGGAGGAGGCGATCCGTCCTCCAAGTCGGCCGCCCCTCCGATCATAAAAAAGTGTCACACCATTCTATACAAATTTATTTTACAATTTAGCTCTTCTAAATTCAAAAAAGATACATGTGCTCCTCTCGCGTCCATGCTAGCCAACCAGCACGCATGCGGGCACCAGCACCTCTGATCCAGCCATCAAACTCGCAACAGCACCGACGTGCGCCTCCAATCCTGCCAGCACGTATGCCACACCTCCTCCTCCCCCTCCAATCGCACGCTGTGGCAATGATACGTCTCTGTCGTATCTATGATTTTTGATTGTTTCATGCCAATGTTATACAACTTTCACATACTTTTGGCAATTTTTATATGATTTATTGGACTAACCTATTGATCAGTGCCCAATGCCAGTTCTTGTCTTTTGCATGTTTTTTGTATCACAGAAAATCCATATCAAACGAAGTCCAAACGCGATAAAAATCTACAGAGAATTATTTTGGAATTTATGTGATTTTTGGGAGGTGGAATCAACGCTAACGGAGGCCCACAGTAAGCACAACCCACCGGGGCGTGCCTGGGGGCCCAGGCGCGCCCTGGTGTATCATGCCCTCCTCGAACGTTGGTTGGAGTCCTTCTTCTGGCGCAAGAAAGATAATTTATGGAAAAAATCGTGTAAAAATTTCAGCGAAATCAGAGTTACGGATCTCGGGGAATTTAAGAAACCGTGAAGGGCCAGATTCGGGGAGCACGAAACAGAAGAGAACATAGAGACAAATCCAATCTCGGAGGGGCTCTCGCCCCTCTGCCGCCATGGAGGCCATGGACCAGAGGGGGAACTCTCCTCCCATCTAGGGGGGAGGCCAAGGAAGAAGAAGAAGGAGGGGTGCTCTCTCCCCCTCTCCCGATGACGCCGGAGTGTCAGGCGGGGGTAGGATCGTGATGTCGATCTACATCAACAACCTTGCTACCGTCAACACCAACTTTCTCCCCCTCTATGCAGCGATGTAACACCCCTCCTCCCCACTGTAATCTCTACTTAAACATGGTGCTCAACTCCATATATTATTTCCCAATGATCTATGGTTATTGTATGATGTTTGAGTAGATCTAGTTTGTCCTATGGGTTAATCATGATCTTGGCTGGTATGATTGTATATTTTATTCTTGGTGCTGTCCTACGGTGCCCTCCGTCTCGTGCAAACATGAGGTCCCCCGCTGTAGGGTGTTGCAATATGTTCATGGTTTGCTTATTGTCAGTGTTGTGGGGGATGACACCATCCCAAACGCGGATAAGTGGGTTATGGCGTATGGGAGTAAAGAGGACTTCTATACCTCTATATACCTATACCTATACCTACCTATACTAATTACAGACTCCCTAAAAATTACCACGTTAATTAGAAATTAAGAACCGTTAATCTCGTGGGACCGAATTATAACGGCTCAGATTGAGTTATAATTAATGGTCTAGATGAGTTGGTAATCACCTGTTTTGTCATGATCTGGTTTTTCTTTTGGGCCACGTCAGGTTTTGATCGAAGAAGAGCAATAGATTAGAAAAAGAGATGTCACGACTCCAAACTCTTAACTGAGTTTTTTTCCCTTAAAAAACTCTCTTACGTTTAATTGAATTTCTATCTCTGCAGCCAAGAAATAAAGGGACAATCATGTTTCTCGGTTATTCTTTATTTCTTTTACCATGCTTATCTACAAAAGGAACCCCTGATTGTCGCCTCCATCTCGGTCTAGCGCTCTGAAAATTTCAATCTAGCGGGGACGAGTTCGATCCGGCAGCCCTTACTTGCATCCGTTTGATTCCAGGAAACATGGATGCGCTGCACCCTGCCCGCGGGCTGCTACTGCTGGTAACTGTCCGCCACCAAGTTCTACCGCTATGAGGTCGTCCGCTATTACAATGGTATTGCTGCTCCAGCCGTCAACCTGCTGGCTGCGTGTCCTGCATGTGGTCTAGCAAGCAATTAAAGAAACAAATAGATTTGAATTGGAGAGGGAGCTATGGCCATGAACAGCTCACAGATTGCATCAGGAACAATCTAATCAGAAGAGAGAAGGGATAAATCAAATCGAAAGAGAGCAACTCACCAGTCACAACAGCAGGAAGGAGAATCCTTGGGCTTTATAAACAATTTGTGATCTTTCCATGGAAGGTAAACCTTAATTTGTCATTAATTATAAAATAGATAGATCGACTGGTGCTAAGTAAAGGTAATTGTAAAACTAGGATTAAACTTTAATAATTTCGAATAGTTTGCAAGCTACAAGCAAAAATCTGATGCCAGTTGCCAGCGCTGCAGTTTGGGGATTAATAGTAATTTCCAACAGTACCAAAAAATATATTAGTGATTTAAGTTTGCTATGAGCAAAAATCTGATGTCGGCACTGCAGTTTTGAGCAAGAACATATTATTTTGAAAGCACGAAGGTTGTAGACATTTCCTTTAGATATCATGTGTGGTCTGATTTTCGTTGTTTGGAAAAACATATTAGAAGGTACTTCCTACGTAAACTAATATAAGAGCATTTAGAATACTAAAGTAGTCATCTAAATGCTCTTATATTAGTTTACAGAGGGAGTACAAAATAAATGTGGAGTTGTAGTATATGTTTGTGTGAAAAGCTGTGAATAGTCTTTTTCAAAGGAGTTTAACTCTCACAGGTTTGGGCAGTTGCAGTGCGAGGCGGCGTAGCACCATGCGATGGCGCCAATGAGCATCGTACTTGTGGCGAGGTGCTGCTTCAAAGGCGAACAACATGAGGAGGAGGCCAGAAAGGAGAACGGCCGCTTGCAGTTCCAGTGTGGCCTGTTAGCGTAATTAGTGCAGTATTCTCTTTGTTGAATTTCTATGCCGATATGTACTTGGTTGGAAAGTTACCCCTCTAAGTACTATAGATTAATACATTTATGCTACAACATTAAAACCTTTGTTGTAACGTGCAGTTTCTAATCCACGGTTTTGCCATGGTTGTGTGTCTTCTCCATCAGGTAGTGCAGGCTGACACCAAAATCCACCCAAACCATGCATGGACGCTCAACAGTCAACTCATATTTGACTATTCCTACAAGCAACAAAATCTTCATCGTAGCCGATGGCAAACATCCCAAGCACTATAGCTGCCTCATGTTACTACAGTAACGCATCAATGTGGTATTGTTCAACAGCACGTGCACATGTATCATGTATGCCGCACTTTTCTCGGTTCAATTGCTATCGGTTACTTCCAATCTGTTGAGCTATTTTCCCTCTATTTTAGGTCTACTCCATAATGAGATCTCACATGTCCTTTCAAATTAAATTTAGTCGCATTTTCTTTTCAGTGCTGGTAGATGATTCTCAGGTGGTGGTTCAGAAAGCATGCTGCCGCTGTAGAAGAAGTGAAGAACTAGAATATGTTGTCGTTCCAAGTCCCAATGGAGACACGGGCCTGTTATGGCATGCCAAGTTGGCCGGATCATGCTTGCCATGTCTCTGGTGGGAGCTAACCAGCTGTTCCCAGAGACACAACAGAACGGCCATCAGCGGCAACGCATGCAGATTGAAGAGGGGAACCAGGACTGCAGGAGTTCATGACAACGGAAATTGCGAGCATGTTGTACATGAATGAGAGAAGGACAACAGACTGATGAGAGCTGATGAAGCGATAGATGCTTACGCCGGTACGTGTTCTAGAGATTGGATCTTAATTAATTAATCCTATGCAGCTAAGATGTTGCTTCAGGCTTAATTCCTTTCACCGCTAGGACTGAATCATGCCTTTGTTGCGGTTCAGCTGTAGTACGTTCTTCTTCCTCAAAGGAATCAATGATTCCCTTAATATTTTTCTTACCAAACGTTTTGATTCTCTCTGAGAAGAAACAATCAGTGTTTAAACTCAGTTTAGTTGCTGTTTGGTGGATGTCTTAATATATTCTGATTATAGTTTGTTTCATCTTTTATCTTATATAAACAGGAGTAACAATGGCTACGTACCAACACGATGCTCTATTATTCTTTGAACAGATACAAATACATTAATATATTCTCTTGAAAAGGGCATCTTATGCAAAATTCATGTCTATGCGATGTTTCGTTTCGAAAAACATTTAGCATGTTTTTTGGGTCATATATAGTTTTCAAAAAGAAATCCAGAAACAATCAGATATTGGGGGAACTGGAAGCTATAGTTTCCAACACTTATTTTGTTTTGTAAGTAGAAATAATGATAAATATAAAATAACATTCCACACAGTTTGAAATTGCTGTGATCTAGGGCACATGCATACATGGACAAACATAACAGTAGAGGTTATTAGCAAGGAACGATGCTGGCTAATTGATCTTTTCACATTAATTGTTGAGGTGTCTGTACAACTTAATCGTGGTCGCTCTCTATATAAAAATAATAGTACAATATATCTAAATAGGTTGTACATAGTGGAAAAAAGGCTTGACTTCATCACGCTGACAGTAAAGAAAATATATAGTAGTTGATGCCTTTTTTCTGCGAGCGTATCTGATGATTTTCCTCTATGCATTTTTTAAAATGGTGCATATGGTAACAACTAAATGTGATGCCTTACGAAGGAGCAATTAAGACCAGTAAAAGATATTAGATCATGATCTATGAGCAAAGCACAAATTTAGGAATGTCTTGCGAGTTGTATCAATGTTCCAAATTGCGTTTTAAATCAAAGGGAAGTTCGACCGGGAGATATTGTTTAGAAAGCTACTTTACGGTGCCACACAGACAAGGATTGGTATATTTCTTCTGAATATTTATAAAGTCGTGCATAGTTAGATATTACCTTTTTTTTGGAAGTCTTACGTGAATTTACACTTTCAATTATGCGAACAAAAATGACACATATTAAAACATGCACAATAATGCACTTGAAACATAAATACAATAAAACTCTAAAGTTATATTAAAACTAGAAAAAAATAGATGTGAATTATGTTGATTTGATTTTAAATATAAAAACATGGCATTGTAGACAAATCACTGTGGAAAAAAGGAAGAATTTTGAAGCATGCAATAGTCAAAATAATAAAAATGAACCAAAACCATAGTAATTCATCAATATTCCATAGACTAGCCCGTGCAAATGCACGGGTTCACGACTAGTGATACTTAATGCTATGGTTGGGTTCCACGACCTTAATGATATTTAGTAGTTGTGGATGCTTGCTAGAGTTCCAATCATAAGTGCATATCCAAGTAGAGAAAGTATGTTAGCTCATGCCTGTCCCTCATATAAAATTGCAAGAATGATTACCGGTACTTGTTATTGATTGCCTAGGGACTAATGACTTTCTTGTTGACACAAGCTATCCACTTTTATTACCTTGCAATTTATTCGTAGTTTTATTCTCTCAAAGTACTCATAGTTTTATTCTTGCAAAATAGTTTCATACTTGTTTTAGGTAAAGCAGACGTCAAGTGTGAGTAGAGTTGTATCGGTGGTCGATAGAACTTGAGGGAATATTTGTTCTACCTTTAGCTCCTTATTGGGTTTGACTATCTTATTTATCAAAGAAGGCTACAAACGATCCTCTATACTTGTGGGTTATCAAGACCTTTTTCTGGTGCCTGATACGTCCATTTTGCATCATGCTTTTATGTCAATATTTATTGCATTATGAGCTGTTATTTCACATTATGTCACAATACTTATGGCTATTCTCTCTTATTTTACAAGGTTTACATGAAGAGGGAGAATGCCGGCAGCTGGAATTCTGGGCTGGAAAAGGAGCAAATATTGGAGGACTATTCTGCGCAACTCCAAAAGTCCTGAAACTCCACGGAATACCTTAAAATAAATAAAGAAAAATCGTCGCCAAAGATGAAGGCCAGGGGGCCCACACCCTGCTCACGAGGGTGGGGGGCGCGCCCCCTACCTCGTGGGACCCCTGGTGGCTCTCCGACGCCCATCTTCTCCTATATGAAGTCTTTCAATGAGAAAAAAATAGAGGGCAACCTTTCGGGACGAGACTCCGCCGCCACCAGGCAGAACCTTGGCGGAACCAATCTAGGGCTCCGACAGAGCTGTTCTGCCGGGGACACTTCCCTCCGGGAGGGGGAAATCATCACCATCGTCATCACCAACGCTCCTCTCATCGGGAGAGGGCAATCTCCATCAACATCTTCACCAGCACCATCTCATCTCCAAACCCTAGTTCATCTGTTGTATCCAATTCTTGTCTCCAAGTCAAGGATTGGTGCTAGTAGGTTGCTAGTAGTGTTGATTACTCCTTATAGTTGATGCTAGTTGGTTTATTTGGTGGAAGATCATATGTTCAGATCCTATATGCACATTATTACCCCTCTGATTATGAACATGAATATGCTTTGTGAGTAGTTACGTTTGTTCCTGAGGACAAGGGAGAAGTCTTGCTATTAGTAGTCATGTGAATTTGGTATTCGTTCGATATTTGATAAGATGTATGTTGTCTAACCTCTGGTGGTGTTATGTGAACGTCGACTAAATAACACTTCACCATTATTTGGGCCTAGAGGAAGGCATTGGGAAGTAATAAGTATATGATGGGTTGCTAGAGTGACAGAAGCTTAAACCCTAGTTTATGCGTTGCTTCGTAAGGGGCTGATTTGGATCCATATGTTTCATGCTATGGTTAGGTTTACCTTATACTTTTGTTGTAGTTGCGGATGCTTGCAATAGAGGTTAATCTTAAGTGGGATGCTTGTTAAAGTAAGAACATCACCCAAGCACCGGTCCACCCACATATCAAATTATCAAAGTACCGAACGCGAATCATATGAGCGTGATGAAAACTAGCTTGACGATATTCCCATGTGTCCTCGGGAGCGCTTTTCCTATTATAAGAGTTTGTCCAGGCTTGTCCTTTGCTACAAAAAGGATTGGGCCACCTTGATGCACCTTATTTACTTTTGTTACTTGTTGCTCGTTACAATTTATCTTATCAAAAAACTATCTGTTACCACTTATTTCAGTACTTGCAGAAAATACCTTGTTGAAAACCGCTTATCATTTCCTTCTGCTCCTCGTTGGGTTCGACACTCTTACTTATTGAAAGGACTATGATAGATCCCCTATACTTGTGGGTGATCAAGACTCTTTTCTGGCGCCGTTGCCGGGGAGTGAAGCGCCTTTGGTAGGTGGAATTTGGTAAGGAAATAATTTATTTAGTGTGCTGAAATTTTCTGTCACTTGTTACTATGGAAAGTAATTGTCTGAGGAGCTTGTTCGGGGTATCTTCACCCCATCCAGTTGAGCCAAGAGTTGCTCCTCAACCTACTGAACCTATTGAACCTACTAAAAATGAAACTCCTTTTTCGATTCCTTCGGGTATGATGGAAAAACTGCTAGCTAACACTTTTGTAGGAGATGGAACAAAGCATCCTGACGAACATCTACGCTATGTGGATGATATTTGTGGACTATTTAAGCTTGCAGGTATACCCGATGATGTTGTTAAGAAGAAGGCTTTCCCTTTATCTTTGGAGGGAGACGCATTGACATGGTATAGGCTATGTGATGATATGAGATCATGGAACTATAAAAGATTGAAATTGGAATTTCATCAAAAGTATTACCCTATGCATCTTGTTCATCGTGATCGCAATTATATATATAATTTTTGGCCTCGCGAAGGAGAAAGCATCGCTCAAGCTTGGGGGAGGCTTAAATCAATGTTATATTCATGCCCCAATCATGAGCTCGCAAGAGAAGTGATTATGCAAAATTTCTATGCTCGGCTTTCTGAAAACAATCGCACCATGCTCGATAATTGTTGTGCTGGCTCTTTTATGATGAAGACTATTGAATTCAGATGGAATTTATTAGATAGAATTAAACGCAACTATGAAGATTGGGACCTCGACGAAGGTAAGAAGTCAGGTATGACACCTAAGTTTGATTGTGTTAAATCTTTTATGGATACCGATATTTTCCGTAAGTTTAGCACTAAATATGGACTTGACTCTGAGATAGTAGCTTCTTTCTGTGAATCTTTTGCTACTTATGTTGATCTCCCCAAGGAGAAGTGGTTTAAATATCATCCTCCCATAGAAGTAAAAGTAGTTGCACCTATTAAAGTTGAAGAAAAGACTGTCACTTATAATGATCCTATTGTTCCCACTTCTTATGTTGAGAAACCACCTTTCCCTGTTAGAATGAAGGATCATGCTAAAGCTTCAACTGTTGTTCGTAAAAGCAATACTAGGACTTATACACCTCACGAGCAAGTCAAAGTAGAACCTAATATCACTGTTGTTAAAGATCTCTTGTCTGATAATATTGATGGGCATGTTATTCAATTCTCTGGTGAAATCGCTAGAATTGCTAAACCCTGTGATAGAGATAAACATAGACCTGTGGTAGGCGTGCCTTTTATTTCTGTTAAAATAGGAGATCATTGTATCATGGCTTATGTGATATGGGTGCCAGTGCTAGTGTTATACCCATTGATTTATACAGAGAAATTATGCATGATATTGCACCTGCTGAGTTAGAAGATATTGATGTTACAATTAAACTTGCCAATAGAGATACTATTTCACCAGTGGGAATTGTTAGAGATGTTGAAGTCTTGTGTGGGAAAACCAAATATCCCGCTAATTTTCTTGTTCTTGGTTCTCCACAAGATAGCCTTTGTCCCATTATATTTGGTAGACCCTTCTTGAATACTGTTAATGCTAAGATAGACCGCGAAAAGAATGTTGTTACTATTGGCTTGGATGATATGGTTCATGAGTTTAATTTCTCTAAATTTAGTAAACAACATCGTGAGGAAGAATTGCCTAGTAAGGATGAAATTATTGGTCTTGCTTCTATTGCTGTACCTCCTAGTGATCCTTTAGAACACTATTTTCTAGACCATGAAAATGATATGTTCATGAATGAAAGAAGGGAGATAGATGAAGTATTCTTTAAACAGGAACCTATTCCGCAACACAATTTGCCTGTTGAAATTCTAGGGGATCCTCCTCCACCCAAGGGTGATCCCGTGTTTGAGCTTAAACCGTTACCTGATAATCTTAAATATGCTTATATTGATGAAAAGAAAATATATCCTATTATTATTATTGCTAACCTTTCATAGCATGAGGAAGAAAGATTATTGAAAACTCTGAAGAAGCATCGTGCTGCTATTGGATATACTCTAGATGATCTTAAGGGAATCAGTCCCACTCTATGTCAACATAAAATAAATTTGGAAGCTGATGCCAAACCAGTTTGTGATCCTCAACGACGTTTGAATCCTAAAATGAAAGAAGTTGTAAGAAAAGAAATACTCAAGCTTCTCGAGGCAGGTATAATTTATCCCGTTGTTGATAGTCAGTGGGTAAGTCCTGTCCATTGTGTCCCTAAGAAGGGAGGTATTACTGTTGTCCCTAATGATAAAGATGAATAGATTCCTCAATGAATCATTACATGTTATAGGATGGTAATTGATTTCTGCAAATTAAATAAGGCTACTAAGAAAGATCATTACCCCTTACCTTATATTGATAAAATGCTAGAAAAATTATGCAAACATACACACTATTGCTTTCTAGATGGTTATTCCGTTTTTTCTCAAATACCCATGTCGGCTAAAGATCAATCAAAGACTACTTTTACATGCCCTTTTGGTACTTTTGCTTATAGACGTATGCCTTTCGGTTTATGTAATGCACCTGCTACCTTTCAAAGATGCATGATGGCTATATTCTCTGACTTTTGCGAGAAAATTTGTGAGGTTTTCATGGACGACTTTTTCGTCTATGGTTCCTCTTTTGATGATTGCTTGAGCAATCTTGCTCGAGTTTTGCAGAGATGTGAAGAAACTAATCTTGTCTTGCATTGGGAGAAGTGCCACTTTATGGTTAATGAAGGTATTGTCTTGGGGCACAAAGTTTCTGAAAGAGGTATTGAAGTTGATAAAGCGAAGGTTGATGCTATTGAAAAGATGCCATGTCCCAAGGACATCAAAGGTAAAAGAAGTTTCCTTGGTCACGCCGGATTTTATAGGAGGTTCATTAAGGACTTCTCAAAAATCTCTCGGCCTCTGACTAATTTATTACAAAAAGATGTACCATTTGTCTTTGATGATGATTGTGTAGAAGCATTTGAAATACTTAAGAAAGAATTAGTCTCTGCACCTGTGGTTCAGCCACCTGATTGGAATTTACCCTTTGAAATTATGTGTGATGCTAGTGATTATGCTGTAGGTGTTATTCTAGGGCAAAGAGTTGATAAGAAATTAAATGTTATCCATTATGCCAGTAAGACTCTAGATAGTGCTCAAAGAAATTATGCTACTACCGAAAAGGAACTTTTAACAGTCGTGTTTGCTTGTGATAAGTTTAGACCTTATATTGTTGATTCCAAAGTTACTATTCACACTAATCATGCTGCTATTAAATATCTTATGGAAAAGAAAGATGCAAAACCTAGACTCATTAGATGGGTTCTCCTGCTACAAGAATTTGATTTACATATTGTTGAAAGGGAGCTGAGAACCCCATTGCAGACAACTTGTCTAGGTTAGAGAATGTTCTTGATGACCCACTACCTATTGATGATAGCTTTCCTGATGAACAATTAAATGTCATAAGCACTTCTCGTAGCACTCCATGGTATGCTGATTATGCTAATTATATTGTTGCTAAATTTATACCACCTAGCTTCACATACCAACAAAAGAGAAAGTTTTTCTATGACTTGCGACATTACTTTTGGGATGACCCACATCTTTATAAAGAAGGAGTAGATGGTGTTATTAGACGTTGTGTACCTGAGCATGAACAGGAACAGATCCTACGCAAGTGTCACTCCGAAGCTTATGGAGGACACCACGCTGGAGATAGAACTGCACATAAGGTATTGCAATCCGGTTTTTATTGGCCTACTCTCTTCAAGGATGCCCGTAAGTTTGTTTTGTCTTGCGATGAATGTCAAAGAATTGGTAATATTAGTAGACGTCAAGAAATGCCTATGAATTATTCACTTGTTATTGAACCATTTGATCTTTGGGGCTTTGATTATATGGGACCTTTTCCTGTCTCTAATGGATATACTCGTATTTTAGTTGCTGTTGATTACGTTACTAAGTGGGTAGAAGCTATTCCAACTAGTAGTGCTGATCATAACACCTCTATTAAAATGCTTAAGGACGTTATTTTTCCGAGGTTTGGAGTCCCTAGATATCTTATGACTGATGGTGGTTCACACTTTATTCATGGTGCTTTCCGTAAGATGTTTGCTAAATACTACGTTAATCATAGAATTGCATCTCCATATCACCCGCAGTCTAGTGGTCAAGTAGAGTTGAGCATCAGAGAGCTCAAATTAATTTTTCAAAAGACTGTGAATAGGTCTAGAAAGAATTGGTCCAAGAAACTGGATGACGCATTATGGGCCTATAGAACTGCATACAAGAATCCTATGGGTATGTCTCCGTATAAAATGGTTTATTGAAAAGCTTGTCACTTACCTCTCGAACTAGAACATAAGGCATACTGGGCTACTAAAGAGCTCAACTATGATTTCAAACTTGCCGGTGAGAAGAGGTTATTTGATATTAGCTCACTTGATGAATGGAGAACCCAAGCTTATGAAAATGCCAAGTTGTTTAAAGAAAAAGTCAAAAGATGGCATGACAAAAGGATACAAAGGCGTGAGTTTAATGTAGGTGATTATGTATTGCTATACAACTCTCGTTTAAGATTTTTCGCAGGAAAACTTCTCTCCAAATGGGAAGGTCCCTACGTTATCGAGGAGGTCTATCATTCCGGTGCCATAAAAATCAACAACTTCGCAGGCACAAATCCGAAGGTGGTAAACGGTCAAAGGATCAAACACTATATCTCAGGTAATCCTATAAATGTTGAAACTAATATTATTGAGACCGTAACCCCAGAGGAATACATAAAGGACACTTTCCAGAATGTCTCAGACTCCAAAAAGGAATAGATATGTGGTACGGTAAGAAAACCGACTCCAAAACAATTTTTAAGGCAATATTTCTCTGTTTTGGAATATTTAGAAAAATAGAAAAATAAGTAGCAGTCTGGGGAGGACACGAGGCCTCCACGAGGGTGGAGGGCGCGCGCTACCCCCTTGGGCGCGCCCCCTACCTCGTGAGCACCTCGTGTGCCCTCCGGACTCTGTTTCCTTGCACGATACGTATTTTGGTCGGTAAAAATTCATTATATATACTCCCGAAGGTTTTGACTCTCGTATCACGTAAATATCCTCTGTTTTTGTTTCGAGCTATTTCTGTGCAGATTTAGAGCACCATGACTTGTCCCTCCTCCAACAACGAAGACAAGGATGCCTGGCTATTGAAGATAGAGTTGAAAAGAGAGGAACCAGAAGAGATCAACAAGGATGTAAGGATCAAGAAGGCTCTGGAGGTTCAAGCTCCGGTGGTGAAAGAAGAAGACATCCCTCAACCTTTACCTAATCTTTTCACTCCAGCAGAAATTGAAGCCTTCCAGATGATTGAGTTAGCCCGCATACAGAACAAGTATCTTACACAGGAGAATATTTTGTTGAAGGATCATATTACCGAGCTCAAGAACATTATCCGCAAGTTGGAGGAACTTTTACGCTCAATGTGAGATTATCCACCGTCATCATCACCACCTCCATCACCTCCGAGGACATAATCACATGGGTATGGGCACTCCCCTTGGCAACTGCCAAGCTTGGGGGAGGTGCCCTAGTATTGTATCACCATCACAACTCCTATGTTTACCGTTTTTCTTAGTTTGATCCTATTAGTAGTATCTTGATTTAGTAGAATAAAATCACGGCATGATCTAGTTTTGAGTTTTACTTTATGATCCTTCTTTGTAATCGAGTCCGTGAGCTATATAATAAAGATTAGTGTTGAGTCAAGGGCTTGAGTATTTTTCCATGATCTTGGGTGATTAGAAGAAAAAGAATAAAAAGAATCAAAGAGTTCATATTGATCTTAGTGAAAGTAATGACTTCACATAGAAAGAGTATGATGATTAAAAGTTGTTGGGAATTGGCAAATATAGCTTTGGTCATCGTTGCAATTAATAGGAAGTAATAAGGAAAGAGAGGTTTCACATACAGATATATTATCATTGACATCTTTTATGATTGGGAGCACTCATTAAAATATGACATGCTAAAGAGTTGATGTTGGACAAGGAAGACAACATAATGAGTTATGTTTTCTTACATCTGAGATAAAGTATGTTGTCATGGATCCTCTAACGTGTTGAGCTTGCCTTTCCCCCTCATGCTAGCCAAATTCTCAGCACCAAGTAGAAATACTACTTGTGCTTCCAAATACCCTTAAACCAGTTTTGCCATGAGAGTCCACCATATCTACCTATGGATTGAGTAAGATCCTTCAAGTAAGTTGTCATCGGTGCAAGCAATAAGAATTGCTCTCTAAATATGCATGACTTATTAGTGCAGAGAAATAAGCTTTGTACGAACTTGTTGTGGACGCAATAAAAGCGACAGACTGCATAATAAAGGTTCACATACAAGGGGTAATATAAAGTGACGTTCTTTTGCATTAAGATTTTGTGCATCAACCCTAAATGCGCATGACAACCTATGCTTCCCTCTGCGAAGGGCCTATCTTTTATTATTATCTTCTACCTTATGCAAGAGTCACGGTGATCTTCACCTCTCCTTTTCCATTTTATCCTTTGGCAAGCTCATCACGTTGGAAAGTATATATATATCTAATTTGATGTGGGGAGCATGAATTATTACTGTTGAAATTACCCTTGAGGTAAAAGGTTATGGGGGCAAAACTATAAGCCCCTATCTTTCTTTGTGTCCGATTAAAACTCCGTAACCACAAGTATTGCGTGAGTGCTAGCAATTATGAAGGACTAAGTGATAGTTGAGTATGTGGACTTGCTTTTAAGCTCTGACATAGACTCTTTCCGATGTTATGATAAATTGCAATTGCTTCAATGACTGAGGTCATAATTTGTTGGTGCTCAATAAGGTTTTTGATTCATGCTTTGGCTTTGTGAAAAGATCATCACTTGAACATAAGTAATCATATGACAAAATCTATTTATGTTGCTGTTATGAAATAATCATGATGCCTTCATGTCCGTATTTTATTTTATCGAGGCCTCTACCTTTAAACATGAGGACATATTTATTGTTATCGGCTTTTCGCTTGAGGACAAGCGAGGTCTAAGCTTGGGGGAGTTGATACGTCCATTTTGCATCATGCTTTTATGTCAATATTTATTGCATTATGGGCTGTTATTTCACGTTATGTCACAATACTTATGGCTATTCTCTCTTATTTTACAAGGTTTACATGAAGAGGGAATGCCGACAGCTGGAATTCTGGGCTGGAAAAGGAGCAAATATTGGAGGACTATTCTGCGCAACTCCAAAAGTCCTGAAACTCCACGGAATACCTTAAAATAAATAAAGAAAAATCGTCGCCAAAGATGAAGGCCAGGGGGCCCACACCCTGCTCACGAGGGTGGGGGGCGCGCCCCCTACCTCGTGGGCCCCCTAGTGGCTCTCCGACGCCCATCTTCTCCTATATGAAGTCTTTCGATGAGAAAAAAATAGAGGGCAACCTTTCGGGATGAGACTCCGCCGCCACGAGGCAGAACCTTGGCGGAACAAATCTAGGGCTCCGACAGAGCTGTTCTGCCGGGGACACTTCCCTCCGGGAGGGGGAAATCATCACCAACGCTCCTCTCATCGGGAGAGGGCAATCTCCATCAACATCTTCACCAGCACCATCTCATCTCCAAACCCTAGTTCATCTCTTGTATCCAATTCTTGTCTCTAAGTCAAGGATTGGTGCTAGTAGGTTGCTAGTAGTGTTGATTACTCCTTGTAGTTGATGCTAGTTGGTTTATTTGGTGGAAGATCATATGTTCAGATCCTATATGCACATTATTACCCCTCTGATTATGAACATGAATATGCTTTGTGAGTAGTTACGTTTGTTCCTGAGGACAAGGGAGAAGTCTTGCTATTAGTAGTCATGTGAATTTGGTATTCGTTCGATATTTTGATAAGATGTATGTTGTCTAACCTCTAGTGGTGTTATGTGAATGTCGACTACATAACACTTCACCATTATTTGGGCCTAGAGGAAGGCATTGGGAAGTAATAAGTAGATGATGGGTTGTTAGAGTGACAAAAGCTTAAACCCTAGTTTATGCGTTGCTTCGTAAGGGGCTGATTTGGATCCATATGTTTCATGCTATGGTTAGGTTTACCTTAATACTTTTGTTGTAGTTGCGGATGCTTGCAATAGAGGTTAATCATAAGTGGGATGCTTGTTCAAGTAAGAACAGCACCCAACCACTGGTCCACCCACATATCAAATTATCAAAGTACCGAACGCGAATCATATGAGCGTGATGAAAACTAGCTTGACGATATTCCCATGTGTCCTCGGGAGCGCTTTTCCTATTATAAGAGTTTGTCCAGGCTTGTCCTTTGCTACAAAAAGGATTGGGCCACCTTGCTGCACCTTATTTACTTTTGTTACTTGTTGCTCGTTACAATTTATATTATCACAAAACTATCTGTTACCACTTATTTCAGTACTTGCAGAAAATACCTTGCTGAAAACCGCTTATCATTTCCTTCTGCTCCTCGTTGGGTTCGACACTCTTACTTATCGAAAGGACTAAGATAGATCCCCTATACTTGTGGGTCATTAGCGCCGTTGCCGGGGAGCAATAGTGTGGGGTGAATATTCTCGTGTGTGCTTGTTTGCTTTATCACTAAGTAGTTTTTATTTCCTGTTCTAAGTTGTTCTCTATCTTTAGTCATGGATATGGAACACGAAACACCAAAAAAATTAGTTGTACTTGCTACTCATGGAGATGGGGAACCTCCTAAAACCCTCGATGCTCGTTATGTGAAAAATATTATGCACTACTTTAACAATCCTGAGAAAACCCCATTCAACTTGATAATGGGAGTAACGTTGGATCAACGTGAATACTTAAGGGATTATCGCTTGACTCATAAAGGGAAAATTTTATGGGATCAAATTCATATGTTGCATTGGTATGCTCGGGAGCTATGCTTGAGATATTATTATACTTGTTGCTTTAAGATGAACGCTCCACATCTTCCCTTTTAATGTGAATTTAATGATAATGAAAACTTGGCTTCTTATGCTAATGGTATATATGATTACTATGATGTGGAACGAATAAAAGAATTTGTTGCTTTAAGGGTGCTGTGACGCACGGATAATTAAGCTACAGTAAGCCCTTGCTAATGGTGCCACGTCATCACATTACTGTTGCTAATCTTCACTTGATCAAAATCACAATTCAAATTCAAATCCATTCTAAAGTCAAAAATTCATATTTGTCAGACATGAAATCTAAAATGTTCATCTTGTGGCAAATATTCCATAACCATTTATGGTGTTGACCTAGCATTTTTGTAAAAGTATTTAAATGCTCTTTTGTGAATATAACATTGGCTAAAAATATTTATTAAATTCTTTTAAATAACAACCAATATAAACTTATTTCATTAAAGTGTTAAACTTTTTGTGGCAGAAGCCTAATTATAAATACTAATTTAGGTGCTAACATTATATTTTTATAAATATGATAATTGAATAAAACAAAAAAAGGTAAAGGAGAAATAGAAACGGCGAAACCTCCCCTGGGCCTTAGCCACCGAATCGGCCCAGGTGGCCTAGCCCAGCCCACTCCCCCGTAGTCGTCCCCTTCCCCCTGTTCACCCAACCGAGGCGTTCGCCCGCGCGGACGCCACCCGACCGCCTCGCCACCCCCCCGTCTCGTTGCCGAGGGGATAAGGTCGAGCCCCCTCCGGCCTCGTCAGCCCCCCTCAACCCACGCAGATATTTTCCCTCC
>NC_057813.1:657218366-657296582 GCF_018294505.1 Triticum aestivum | reverse complement strand
ACCTCTCCCCTCTCAATGGCTCTCCCTCTCCCCCAGATCCCCTTCTCTCCCCCTCACCGAATGCCATCGCCACCGCGGCTCCGTCGTTTCCCCGGCCACCAGCAGCCCAGCGACTGCTGACTGCAAGCGCAAGCTCCGCAGCGTCCTCCCCTTCCCCTGGTGCGTTCGGTTGGAGTCGGGGAACCCCGTAGGTGCCGCGTCATCATCGTCCACTCCTCCGTCCACCGCGCGACCTCGCTGTCGACCTGCTCCACCGGTTCTCCCCGCGCCCACTGCCTAGACCCTACGCTCTCACAGTGAGCTCCACCTCCCTCTCCCCCTTTTCCTCGCTGATGTTTTCGACCGCTAGTGCCCGATCCCGACTCGCCCGAGCTCACCACTGCGCAACCTCGTTGCCAGCAGCCGTCCGACGACCAAATGGTCATGCGCAGCTACTCATCATGCTCGCCCGCGCGCGTAAATGCCTTCTGGCCTAGCCCTTTGGTCGAACGTGCCCGCTTCGTCGTTTTTCTCTCACGACCGATTCCGACCGTGTGCCGTTGTGCTTGCCGCTGTAGCTATGCTGCGTCCCCGGCCTCGCTACTGCCGCCATCCGATGCGGCCCACCGCCAGCTTTCCAACGCACCCAAAAATGTGGCAGATGGCCACTCATACGCGAGATCCGGGCTCGCCGGAGTTGTCGCCGCCGTTCGGCCTCGGCGGCGCACTCCGGTGGCCGAACTGACTCAACACCGACATGGCGCCGTGGGACCCACTGTTCAGCCACTGAACCTGGGTCCCCATTGGCCCGGTTGACCCAGTCAACACTGACTTGGCTGGCCCTGTTTCCATGACATGTGGGTCCCGCCCGTTAAAATGTTTTTTAAATAACTAAATCTGTAAATGAATTAATTAGCTAATTAAATCACTAATCACTCACTGACCAGTAGGCCCCACCCTTAATTAATCCTAAATAGTTTAACTAAAACCTAATTAATCTACTATGAGGCTGGCATGTGGGTCCCACTGGACCCACAGGTCAGGTTTGACCCCAGTCAACTGTCCTGTTGACTGCTGACATCACCTCTACGTCATGCTGACGTCATCCACTACTGTTCTGGTTAATGTTGAATTAGATAATAAAATAAATGCCAGCAAATGTCTAAAAACCTTTGAAAATTCATAGAAAAATAACCGTAGCTCGGATGAAAAAGTTTTCTACATGAAAGTTGCTCAGAATTACGAGACGAATCCGAATTCACGGTCCATTCATTCGCCACATGTCGCTAGAATAGCAAACGTTGAACTTTTCCCCTCTAGTTCATCTGTCTGACAGATGTCCGGAACCGGGAAAACCTTCCCGGATGATTTCCCCTTCGCCAGTATCGCCTAGCGCCGCATTAGAACACCTATAGCATCGCTTATTGTCATGTTATGCATATGTTTGCGTGTATTTACTGTTTCTTCCCCCTCTTCTCTCCGGTAGACCCTGAGACCACTGCTGATGCCATTGTGATCGACTACATCGACGACGACCCTCCTTCTTGTCTGAGCAACCAGGCAAGCCCCCCCTATGATCATCCCGATATCGCCCATTCTATACTCTCATGCTTGCATTAGATTTTGCTACTGTTATTGATTGCTCCTATTCTGATGCATAGCTTGCTTTTGTAACCTGCTATTGTACCTTACCTGCTTATCTTAAACTGCTTAGTATAGGTTGGCTAGTGATCCATCAGTGACCCCCACTTGTCCTTGTTGCCCCTGCTTCATCATCGATGCCTCGATCGACGTGATTGACGACCAGAGCCCGACACCTCACATCACATCACGCCCCTTTAGTTGCTCGACTCTGCAGAGCTATTATCGAGTGCCGAGGGTGATCCCTCATAACGCACTCCTGTTGATAATTATGTAGTGTAGCTATTCGGTCGTGGTCATCGAGGGTGATTTCCTCTTTCACCATTCCTGATACGGCTCTGTCGCTCAACACCTCAAGTGTGAACCTCGAGGGTGGTCCCTCTTACGTTCACCTTGATGATTACATTGAGTGGAATCCTTCGGTGGTGATTCCTCGGGTTTTCCCCTTGATGTTTGGACACACAGTTACCTTGAATTTACTTGAGACCTTTGATGAAGTCGGGTCGGCCCTGACGGGTACCCACGAGTTGATGTGAAAGTCGGGCGGGCCCGTAGAGCACCCACGAGTTTTCCGCGTGGCACGGCCCGGCAGTCTGGGCCCTTGCCGTAATTCCACGAGATGGGGCGACAGGGTCACCTTATCGTGAGTCTCTGATCATTTCCGCGAGCCCCCAATGCACTAACAGGTTTGGGTATTTGTTCTGAGTTGGCCTCTGGCCTTTACGCACTAACCACCACACGAGAATAGATATGGGCCTCAACGTCGCAGTATCAGCCGAAGCTTTGTCGGATGTCCAGTTCAGTAGTGTGGCATGGTCGGATCGTGCTGGCCATCCGAGGCGGTGCTAGTATTCACCCTGCGCGCAACAACCCGGAGTGCTGCGGGCGATGGGCCCAAGACCCCAGAGCGCTTAGGATGTAGACCGGCGGGGACCTCTCTACTAAGCCTAGGTAGGGCTACGACGTGTTGATCTTCCGAGGGCGGGCATTGACCCCAAAAAGGTGTGTCCGGCCAGAGTGATCGAGCGTGTTGGGTAACGTGGTGCACCCCTGCAGGGAAGATATATATTCGAATACCGTGTCCACGGTAATGGACGTTCAGACTTGTATTCGGATCTTATGTAACTAGAAATGGATACTTGAGATATGTGATGGATATGTGGCTCTGGGATTGCTTTCTCACAGGGAGTCGAGGAAGGATCTCTGGGCATTAATGTTCCAACATGTTTGTTAAATATTAAACTGCTATTCTTTACTCTTCTACATGCTGCAACATGCTCGGAGCTGCGTGAAGATGCTAGTCTTTGATAGGCTAGGCCTCCCCCCTCTATTCTGGCATTCTGCAGTTTAGTCCACAGATACAGCCTTCCATTTGATACCAATGCATACTTAGTATAGATCTAATGCTTGCGAGTACTTTGGATGAGTACTCACGGTTGCTTTGCTACCCCTTTTCCCCCTTCTTTCTTCTTTCTGGTTGTTGCAACTAGTGTTGGGGAACGTAGTAATTTCAAAAAATTTCCTACGCACACGCAAGATCATGGTGATGCATAGCAACGAGAGGGGAGAGTGTTGTCCACGTACCCTCGTAGACCGTAAGCGGAAGCGTTATGA
Source organism: Triticum aestivum (assembly GCF_018294505.1). NCBI lineage: Eukaryota > Viridiplantae > Streptophyta > Magnoliopsida > Poales > Poaceae > Triticum > Triticum aestivum. The sequence goes on along the minus strand of NC_057813.1, from coordinate 657,293,348 downwards.
CAACGCGGTTGATGTAGTCATACATCTTCACAATCCGACCGATCCAAGCACCGAACGTACGACACCTCCGAGTTCAGCACACATTCAGCTCGATGACGATCCTCGGACTCCGATCCAGCAGGGTGTCGGGGATGAGTTCCGTCAATACAACGGCGTGATGACGATGATGATGTTCTACCGACGCAGGGCTTCGCCTAAGCACCACAACGATATGACCAAGGTGGAATATGGTGGAGGGGGGCACTGCACACGGCTAAGGAACGATCACGATGATCAACTTGTGTGTGTAGAGGTGCCCCCTACCCCTGTATATAAAGGAGGGAGGGGGAGGTGCGGCCGGCCCCCTAGGGGTGCGCCTGGAGGAGTCCTACTCCCACCGGGAGTAGGACTCCCCCCTCTTGCCTTGGTGGAGAAGGAAAGGGGGGAGGGGAGAGGAAAGGGGGGCGCCGCCCCCCCTTCCTTGTCCTATTCGGACTAGGGGGGGAGGGAGCGCACGGGCTGCCCTGGCCCATGTAGGCCCATGTAGGCCCATTAACCCCCCCCGGGGGGGGGGGGGTTCCGGTAACCCCCCGGTACTTCGGTAAAATCCCGATTTCACCCGGAACGTTTTCGATATCCAAATATAGGCTTCCAATATATCAATATTTATGTATCGACCATGTCGAGATTCCTCGTCATGTCCGTGATCACATCCGGGACTCCAAATAACCTTCGGTACATCAAAACTTATAAACTCATGATAAAACTGTCATCGTAACTTTAAGCGTGCGGACCCTACGGGTTCGAGAACTATGTAGACATGACCTAGAACTGTTTCCGGTCAATAACCAATAGCGGAACCTGCATGCTCATATTAGCTCCTACATATTCAATGAAGATCTTTATCGGTCAAACCGCATAACAACATACGTTGTTCCCTTTGTCATCGGTATGTTACTTGCGCGAGATTCGATCGTCGGTATCTCAATACCTAGTTCAATCTTGTTACCGGCAAGTATCTTTACTCGTTTCGTAATACATTATCTCACAACTAACTCATTAGTCGCAATGCTTGCAAGGCTTAAGTGATGTGCATTACCGAGAGGGCCCAGATATACCTCTCCGACAATCGGAGTGACAAATCCTAATCTCGAAATACGCCAACCCAACAAGTACCTTCGGAGACACCTGTAGAGCAACTTTATAATCACCCAGTTACGTTGTGACGTTTGGTAGCACACAAAGTGTTCCTCCGATAAACGGGAGTTGCATAATCTCATAGTCATAGGAACATGTATAAGTCATGAAGAAAGCAATAGCAACATACTAAACGATCAAGTGCTAAGCTAACGGAATGGGTCAAGTCAATCACATCATTCTCCTAATGATGTGACCCCGTTAATCAAATGACAACACATGTCTATGGTCAGGAAACATAACCATCTTTGATCAACGAGCTAGTCAAGTAGAGGCATACTAGTGACACTCTATTTGTTTATGTATTCACACAAGTATTATGTTTCCGGTTAATACAATTCTAGCATGAATAATAAACATTTATCATGATATAAGGAGATAAATAATAACTTTATTATTGCCTTTAGGGCATATTTCCTTCAGTCTCCCACTTGCACTAGAGTCAATAATCTAGATTACACAGTAATGATTCTAACACCCATGGAGTCTTGGTGTTGATCATGTTTTGCTCGTGGAAGAGGCTTAGTCAACGGGTCTGCAACATTCAGATCCGTATGTATCTTGCAAATTTCTATGTCTCCCACCTGGACTAGATCCCGGATGGAATTGAAGCGTCTCTTGATGTGCTTGGTTCTCTTGTGAAATCTGGATTCCTTTGCTAAGGCAATTGCTCCAGTATTGTCACAAAATATTTTCATTGGACCCGATGCACTAGGTATGACACCTAGATCGGATATGAACTCCTTCATCCAGACTCCTTCATTTGCTGCTTCCGAAGCAGCTATGTACTCCGCTTCACACGTAGATCCCGCCACGACGCTTTGTTTAGAACTGCACCAACTGACAGCTCTACCGTTCAATGTAAACACGTATCTGGTTTGCGATTTAGAATCGTCCGGATCAGTGTCAAAGCTTGCATCAACGTAACCATTTACGATGAGCTCTTTGTCACCTCCATATACGAGAAACATATCCTTAGTCCCTTTTCAGGTATTTTAGGATGTTCTTGACCGCTGTTCAGTGATCCACTCCTGGATTACTTTGGTACCTCCCTGCTAGACTTATAGCAAGGCACACATCAGGTCTGGTACACAGCATTGCATACATGATAGAGCCTATGGCTGAAGCATAGGGAACATCTTTCATCTTCTCTCTATCTTCTGCAGTGGTCGGGCTTTGAGTCTTACTCAACTTCACACTTTGTAACACAGGCAAGAACCCTTTCTTTGCTTGATCCATTTTGAACTTCTTCGAAACTTTGTCAAGGTATGTGCTTTGTGAAAGTCCAATTAAGTGTTTTGATCTATCTCTATAGATCTTAATGCCCAATATGTAAGCAGCTTCACCGAGGTCTTTCATTGAAAAATTCTTATTCAAGTATCCCTTTATGCTATCCAGAAATTCTATATCATTTCCGATCAGTAATATGTCATCCACATATAATATTAGAAATGCTACAGAGCTCCCACTCACTTTCTTGTAAATACAGGCTTCTCCAAAAGTCTGTACAAAACCAAATGCTTTAATCACACTATCAAAGCGTTTATTCCAACTCCGAGAGGCTTGCACCAGTCCATAAATGGATTGCTGGAGCTTGCACACTTTGTTAGTTCCCTTTGGATCGACAAAACCTTCTGGTTGCATCATATACAACTCTTCTTCTAGAAACCCGTTCAGGAATGCAGTTTTGACATCCATCTGCCATATTTCATAATCATAAAATACGGCAATCGCTGACATGATTCGGACAGACTTAAGCATCGCTACGGGTGAGAAAGTCTCATCATAGTCAATCCCTTGAACTTGTCGAAAACCTTTTGCGACAAGTCGAGCTTTGTAGACAGTAACATTACCGTCAGCGTCAGTCTTCTTCTTGAAGATCCATTTATTTTCAATTGCTTGCCGATCATTGGGAAAGTCAACCAAAGTCCACACTTTGTTCTCATACATGGATCCCATCTCATATTTCATGGCCTCAAGCCATTTTGCGGAATCTGGGCTCACCATCGCTTCTTCATAGTTCGTAGGTTCATCATAGTCTAGTAACATGACTTCCAGAACAGGATTACCGTACCACTCTGGTGCGGATTTTATTCTGGTTGATCTACGAGGTTCAGTAACAACTTGATCTGAAGTTCTATGATCATCATCATTAACTTCCTCCCTAATTGGTGTAGTTGTCACGAGAACAGATTTCTGTGATGAGCTACTTTCCAATAAGGGAGCAGGTACAGTTACCTCATCAAGTTCTACTTTCCTCCCACTCACTTCTTTCGAGAGAAACTCCTTCTCTAGAAAGGATCCATTCTTAGCAACGAATGTCTTGCCTTCGGATCTGTGATAGAAGGTGTACCCAACAGTTTCCTTTGGTTATCCTATGAAGACACATTTCTCTGATTTGGGTTCGAGCTTATCAGGTTGAAGTTTTTTCACATAAGCATCGCAGCCCCAAATAGAAAAGACAACTTTGGTTTCTTGCCAAACCACAATTTGTAAGGCGTCGTATCAACGGATTTTGATGGTGCCCTATTTAACGTGAATGCGGCCGTCTCTAAAGCGTAACCCCAAAACGATAGCGGTAAATCAGTAAGAGACATCATAGATCGCACCATATCTAGTAAAGTACGATTACGATGTTTGGACACACCATTACGTTGTGGTGTTCCGGGTGGCGTGAGTTGTGAAACTATTCCGCTTTGTTTCAAATGTAGACCAAACTCGTAACTCAAATATTCTCCTCCACGATCAGATCATAGAAACTTTATTTTCTTGTTACGATGATTTTCAACTTCACTCTAAAATTCTTTGAACTTTTCAAACGTTTCAGACTTATGTTTCATTAAGTAGATATATCCATATCTGCTTAAATCATTTGTGAAGGTGAGAAAATAACGATGTCCACCACGAGCCTCAACATTCATTGGACCACATACATCTGTATGTATGATTTCCAATAAATCTGTTGCTCTCTCCATTGTACCGGAGAACGGCGTTTTAGTCATCTTGCCCATAAGGCACGGTTCACAAGTACCAAGTGATTCATAATCAAGTGGTTCCAAAAGTCCATCAGTATGGAGTTTCTTCATGCGCTTTACACCGATATGACCCAAATGGCAGTGCCACAAGTAAGTTGCACAATCATTATCAACTCTGCATCTTTTGGTTTCAACATTATGAATATGTGTATCACTACTATCGAGATTCATCAAACATAGACCACTCTTCAAGGGTGCATGACCATAAAAGATATTACTCATATAAATAGAACAACCATTATTCTCTGATTTAAATGAATAACCGTCTCGCATCAAACAAGATCCAGATATAATGTTCATGCTCAACGCTGGCACCAAATAACAATTATTTAGGTCTAATACTAATCCCGAAGGTAGATGTAGAGGTAGCATGCCGACCGTGATCACATCGACTTTGGAACCATTTCCTACGCGCATTGTCACCTCGTCCTTGGCCAGTGTTCGCTTAATCCGTAGTCCCTATTTCAAGTTGCAAATATTAGCAACATAACCAGTATCAAATACCCAAGTGCTACTGCGAGCTCTAGTAAGGTACACATCAATAACATGTATATCACATATACCTTTGTTCACCTTGCCAACCTTCTTATCCGCCAAATACTTGGGGCAGTTCCGCTTCCAGTGACCAGTCTGCTTGCAGTAGAAGCACTCAGTTTCAGGCTTAGGTCCAAACTTAGGTTTCTTCTCCTGAGCAGCAACTTGCTTGCTGTTCTTCTTGAAGTTCCCCTTTTTCTTCCCTTTGCCCTTTTTCTTGAAAGTAGTGGTCTTGTTTACCATCAACACTTGATGGTCCTTCTTGATTTCTACCTCCGCAGCTTTTAGCACCGCGAAGAGCTCGGGAATTGTCTTTTCCATCCCTTGCATATTATAGTTTATCACAAAGCTTTTGTAGCTTGGTGGCAGTGATTGGAGAATTCTGTCAATGACGCTATCATCCGGAAGATTAACTCCCAGTTGAATCAAGTGATTATTATACCCAGACATCTTAAGTATAGGCTCACTGACAGAACTGTTCTCCTCCATCTTGCAGCTATAGAACTTATTGGAGACTTCATATCTCTCAATCTGGGCATTTGCTTGAAATATTAACTTCAACTCTTGGAACATCTCATATGCTCCATGAAGTTCAAAACGTCGTTGAAGTCCCGGTTCTAAGTCGTAAAGCATGGCACACTGAACTATCGAGTAGTCATCAGCTTTGCTCTACCAGACGTTCACAACATCTGGTGTTGCTCCTGCAGTAGGCCTGGCACCCAGCGGTGCTTCCAGGACGTAATTCTTCTGCGCAGCAATGAGGATAATCCTCAAGTTACGGACCCAGTCCGTGTAATTGCTACCATCATCTTTCAACTTTGCTTTCTCAAGGAACGCATTAAAATTCAATGGAACAACAGCACGGGCCATCTATCTACAATCAACATAGACAAGCAAGATACTATCAGGTACTAAGTTCATGATAAATTTAAGTTCAATTAATCATATTACTTAAGAACTCCCACTTAGAAAGACATCTCTCTAATCCTTTAAGTGACCACGTGATCCAAATCAACTGAACCATAACCGATCATCACGTGAAATGGAGTAGTTTTCAATGGTGAACATCATTATGTTGATCATATCTACTATATGATTCACGCTCGACCTTTCAGTCTTAGTGTTCCGAGGCCATATTTGCATATGCTAGGCTCGTCAAGTTTAACTTGAGTATTCTGCGTGTGCAAAGCTAGCTTGCACCCATTGTAGATGGATGTAGAGCTTATCACATCCGATCATCACGTGGTGTCTGGGCACGATGAACTTTGGCAACGGTGCATACTCAGGGAGAACACTTTTATCTTGAAATTTAGTGAGAGATCATCTTATAATGCTACCGTCAATCAAAGCAAGATAAGATGCATAAAAGATAAACATCACATGCAATCAATATAAGTGATATGATATGGCCATCATCATCTTGTGCTTGTGATCTCCATCTCCGAAGCACCGTCATGATCACCATCGTCACCGGCGCGACACCTTGATCTCCATCATAGCATCGTTGTCGTTACGCCATCTATTGCTTCTACGACTATCGCTACCGCTTAGTGATAAAGTAAAGCAATTACAGTGCGTTTGCATTTCATACAATAAAGCGACAAACATATGGCTCCTACCAGTTGCCATAACTTCGGTTACAAAATATGATCATCTCATACAATAAAATATAGCATCATGTCTTGACCATATCACATCACAACATGCCCCACAAAAACAAGTTAGACGTCCTCTACTTTGTTGTTGCAAATTTTACGTGGCTGCTATGGGCTTAGCAAGAACTGTTCTTACCTACGCATCAAAACCACAACGATAGTTTGTCAAGTTGGTGCTGTTTTAACCTTCGCAAGGACCGAGCGTAGCCACACTCGGTTCAACTAAAGTTGGAGAAACAGACACCCGCGAGCCACCTATGTGCAAAGCACGTCGGTAGAAACAGTCTCGCGTAAGCGTACGCGTAATGTCGGTCCGGGCCGCTTCATCCAACAATACCGCCGAACCAAAGTATGACATGCTGGTAAGCAGTATGACTTGTATCGCCCACAACTCACTTGTGTTCTACTCGTGCATATAACATCTACGCATAAAACCTGGCTCGGATGCAACTGTTGGGGAACGTAGTAATTTCAAAAAAATTCCTACGCACACGCAAGATCATGGTGATGCATAGCAACGAGAGGGGAGAGTGTTGTCCACGTACCCTCGTAGACCGTAAGCGGAAGCGTTATGACAACGCGGTTGATGTAGTCGTACCTCTTCACGATCCGACCGATCCAAGCACCGAACGTACGGCACCTCCGAGTTCAGCACACGTTCAGCTCGATGACGATCCCCGGACTCCGATCCAGCAGGGTGTCGGGGATGAGTTCCGTCAGCACGACGGCGTGGTGACGATGATGATGTTCTACCGACGCAGGGCTTCGCCTAAGCACCACAACGATATGACCGAGGTGGGATATGGTGTAGGGGGGCACCACACACGGCTAAGGAATGATCACGATGATCAACTTGTGTGTCTAGAGGTGCCCCCTGCCCCCGTATATAAAGGAGGGAGGGGGAGGTGCGGCTGGCCCCCTAGGGGTGCGCCTAGAGGAGTCCTACTCCCACCGGGAGTAGGACTCCCCCCTCTTGCCTTGGTGGAGAAGGAAAGGGGGGAGGGGAAAGAGGAAAGAGGGGCGCCGCCCCCCTTCCTTGTCCTATTCGGACTAGGGGGGGAGGGGGCACGCGGCCTGCCCTGGCCGGCCCTCCTCTTCTCCCTCATGGCCCATGTAGGCCCATTAACCCCGGGGGCGTTCCGGTAACCCCCCCGGTACTTCGGTAAAATCCCGATTTCACCCGGAATGTTTTCGATATCCAGTTATGGGCTTCTAATATATCAATCTTTATGTCTCGACCATTTAGAGACTCCTCTTCATGTCCGTGATCACATCCGGGACTCCGAACAACCTTCGGTACATCAAAACTTATAAACTCATAATAAAACTGTCATCGTAACTTTAAGCGTGCGGACCCTACGGGTTCAAGAACTATGTAGACATGGCCTAGAACTGTTTCCGGTCAATAACCAATAGCGGAACCTGCATGCTCATATTGGTCCTACATATTCTATGAAGATCTTTATCGGTCAAACCGCATAACAACATACGTTGTTCCCTTTGTCACCGGTATGTTACTTGCCCGAGATTCGATCGTCGGTATCTCAATACCTAGTTCAATCTCGTTACCGGCAAGTCTATTTACTCGTTCTGTAATACATCATCTCACAACTAACTCATTAGTTGCAATGCTTGCAAGGCTTAAGTGATGTGCATTACCGAGAGGGCCCAGAGATACCTCTCCGACAATCGGAGTGACAAATCCTAATCTCGAAATACGCCAACCCAACAAGTACCTTCGGAGACACCTGTAGAGCACCTTTATAATCACCAAGTTACGTTGTGACGTTTGGTAGCACACAAAGTGTTCCTCCGGTAAACGGGAGTTGCATAATCTCATAGTCATAGGAACATGTATAAGTCATGAAGAAAGCAATAGCAACATACTAAACGATCAAGTGCTAAGCTAACGGAATGGGTCAGGTCAATCACATCATTCTCCTAATGATGTGACCCCGTTAATCAAATGACAACACATGTCTATGGTCAGGAAACATAACCATCTTTGATCAACGAGCTAGTCAAGTAGAGGCATACTAGTGACACTCTGTTTGTTTATGTATTCACACAAGTATTATGTTTCCGGTTAATACAATTCTAGCATGAATAATAAACATTTATCATGATATAAGGAAATATATAATAACTTTATTATTGCCTCTAGGGCATATTTCCTTCAGTCTCCCACTTGCACTAGAGTCAATAATCTAGATTTCACAGTAATGATTCTAACACCCATGGAGTCTTGGTGTTGATCATGTTTTGCTCGTGGAAGAGGCTTAGTCAACGGGTCTGCAACATTCAGATCCGTATGTATCTTGCAAATTTCTATGTCTCCCACCTGGACTAGATCCCGAATGGAATTGAAGCGTCTCTTGATGTGCTTGGTTCTCTTGTGCAATCTGGATTCCTTTGCTAAGGCAATTGCTCCAGTTTTGTCACAAAATATTTTCATTGGACCCGATGCACTAGGTATGACACCTAGATCCGATATGAACTCCTTCATCCAGACTCCTTTATTTGCTGCTTCCGAAGCAGCTATGTACTCCGCTTCACACGTAGATCCCGCCACGACGCTTTGTTTAGAACTACACCAACTGACAGCTCTACCGTTCAATGTAAACACGTATCCGGTTTGCGATTTAGAATCGTCCGGATCAGTGTCAAAGCTTGCATCAACGTAACCATTTACGATGAGCTCTTTGTCATCTCCATATACGAGAAACATATCCTTAGTCCTTTTCAGGTATTTCAGGATGTTCTTGATCGTTGTCCAGTGATCCACTCCTGGATTACTTTGGTACCTCCCTGCTAGACTTATAGCAAGGCACACATCAGGTCTGGTACACAGCATTGCATACATGATAGAGCCTATGGCTGAAGCATAGGGAACATCTTTCATCTTCTCTCTATCTTCTGCAGTGGTAGGGCTTTGAGTCTTACTCAACTTCGCACCTTGTAACACAGACAAGAACCCTTTCTTTGCTTGATCCATTTTGAACTTCTTCGAAACTTTGTCAAGGTATGTGCTTTGTGAAAGTCCAATTAAGCGTCTTGATCTATCTCTATAGATCTTAATGCCCAATATGTAAGCAGCTTCACCGAGGTCTTTCATTGAAAAATTCTTATTCAAGTATCCCTTTATGCTATCTATAAATTCTATATCATTTCCAATCAGTAATATAGACCTGATTTTGATGATTCAGTTTATAGACCTGATTTTGATATCCTTAAATATTGCTATGTTAATTATAAATACAATTCTGATATTGATGTGTTTATTGAGAAAGTCTCCGCTGTCCAAGAAGAGACTAATATTTTGCAGGAGTCTATGGAAGAAGAAATTGATGACATTGTGAGCCCATTTGATGAAAAAGATGAGGAGGAGAGCAAAAAACAAAAGGATGAAGAGCGGATTGATCACCCGTTCCCACCTTCTAATGAGAGTAACTCTTCAACTCATACATTGTTTAATGTCCCTTCGTTCTTACCGAAGGATGAATGCTATGATAATTGTTATGATCCCGTTGATTCGTTTGAAATATCCCTTTTTGATGATGCTTGCTATGCTAGTGGCCAAGATGACAATTTGAATTATGCTTATGGAGATGAACTTGCTATTGTTCCTTATCTTAAACATGAAATTGTTGCTATTACACCCATCCATGATAGTCCTATTATCTTTTTGAATTCTTTAAACTACACTATATCAGAGAAGTTTGTTCTTATTAAGGATTATATTGATGGGTTGCCTTTTAACGTTGCACATGATGATTTTGATGAATATAATATGCATGTGCTTGTTGCTCCTTGCAATTATTATGAGAGAGGAACTACATCTCCACCTCTCTATGTTTCTAACACGAAAAAATTGCAAGAAACTACTTATGCTATGTATTGGCCTTTATTTGATGTGCATGAATTGTTCTTGTATGACATGCCGATGCATAGGAAGAGAGTTAGACTTCGTAATTGCATGATATATGTTGCTTTGTGCATGAATTGTTCTTGTATGACATGCCGATGCATAGGAAGAGAGTTAGACTTCGTAATTGCATGATATATGTTGCTTTGTGCTCACTAAGAAATTCCAAATCATTGTCAATTAAAATTGGCTTTGATATACCTTGGGATCCGGGTGGATCCATTACTTTAGCACTTCGTGCCTAGCTTAATGGCTTTAAAGAAAGCGCTGCCAGGGAGACAACCCAAAAGTTTTAGAGATTCATTTATTTCTTTTGAGTGATTTTATATAGTTTAAAAACCAAAAAAATATAGAGGGGAACTTAAAACTTCACAAAAAGAAAAGTGAAAGTGAGATAGACGAGCACCGTGGAAGCGGGAGCATGCCTTGAACTTTGTTCATGCCCATGGAAACTTTGTGAATCTTGAATTGCAGAAAATTTTCAACAAAAATAATTATCCCCTTGTACAATTCCATTGTATTATAAAGATAATGTGCCAAGATTTGCCTTTAGGATGAGTAGATTGCTTGTTGGTATGTGCAGTGCAAAATTAGAAACTTTGGCTGTAGTGCGCGATTTTACATTTTTTACTAGAACGCCGAAAGGTTCTGAAACTTTTTGCAAAGTCTTGCTATACAAATTGTTTATTTTTTAGTAATTCTTTCAGAATTTTTGGAGTAACAGAAGTATGTTGAATGTTAAGATTATTGTAGACTGTCCTGTTTAAGACATACACTGTTTTTGATGCATTGTTTTGCTTGTTTTGATGAAACTATCATTTTTTATCGGTGGTATGAGCCATGGAAAAGTTATACTACAGTAGCTACAATGTAAAACAAAATATGAACTAGTTTGCAACAGTACTTAGAGTAGTGATTTGCTTTATTATACTAACGGATCTTACCGAGCTTTCTATTGAGTTTGGTGTGGATGAAGTGATCAAAGATCGAGGAGGTCCCGATATGAGGAGAAGGAGGAGAGGCAAGAGCTCAAGATTGGGGATGCCCAAGGCACCCGAAGTAAATATTCAAGGATACTGAAGCGTCTAAGCTTGGGGATGCCTCGGACGACATCCCATCTTTCTTGAACGAGTATTAGTATGTTTTCATCTTCATTTCGTTCATGTGATATGTGAAAATCTTGGAGCGTCTTTTGCATTTAGTTTTTACTTTTCTTTTATGCACCATGCTGGTATGAGATAGTCCATGGTTTATTTATAGAATGCTCATTGCACTTCACTTATATCTTTTGAGTATGGCTTTATAGAATGCTTCATGTGCTTCACTTATATCATTTGTAGTTTGGATTGCCTGTTTCTCTTCACATAGAAAACCGTTGTTTGTAGAATGCTCTTTTGCTTCACTTATATTTATTAGAGCATGGTCTTTTGTATAAAGAATTAAACTCTCATGATTCACTTATATCTATTTTGAGAGTCAACAGGAATTGGTCATTTGCATGGTTAGTCATAAAATCCTACATAAAACTTATGGATCATTGAATATGATATGTTTGATTCCTTGCAATAGTTTGAGATATAGAGATGATAATATGTGGGAGGTACTAGTAAACGGTTGTGGTTAGTAATAATATTAGTGTAAAGGTTTGTGATTCCCAAAGCATGCACGTATATTCTCTCGTTATGCTATGAAGTTAGAGCATGATTTATTATTGATTATCTTCCTTATGAGTGGCGGTCGGGGACGAGCGATGGTCTTTTCCTACCAATCTATCCCCCTAGGGGCATGCGTAGTAGTACTTTGCTTCGAGGGCTAATAAACTTTTGCAACAAGTATATGAGTTCTTTATGACTAATGTGAGTCCACGGATTATACGCACTCTTACCTTTCCGCAATTTGCTAGCCTCTACGGTACCGTGCATTGCCCTTTCTCACCTCGAGAGTTGGTGCAAACTTCGCAGGTGCATCCAAACCCCGTGATGTGATACACTCTATCACACATAAGCCTTATTATATCTTTCTCAAAACAGCCACCACACCTACCTATTATGGCCTTTCCGTAGCCATTCCAAGATATATTGCCATGCAACTTCCACCGCTTCCGTTTTGATGACTTGAGCATTCATTGTCATATTGCTTTGCATGATCATATAGCTGACATAGTAGTTGCGCCTCAGCCACCGTGCATCATTTTTTATACATGTTACGCTAGATCATTGCACCTCCTGGTACACTGCCAGAGGCATTCATATAGAGTCATATTTTTTTATAGGTATCAAGTTGTAATTTTTATTCATTTTTACTTATACGTAAATAGAAGTGTGATGATCATCATTTTTAGAGCAGTACCCCAGTGAGGAAAGGATGATGGAGACTATGATTCCCCCACAAGTCGGGATGAGACTCCGGACAATGTAAAAAAAAGAGAAACAAAAAAAGAAAAAGGAAAACAAAAAAAAAGAGAAATAAAAAAAAGAAAAAGAAAAAATAAACAAAGAGAGAAGGGGCATTGTTAGTATCCTTTACCACACTTGTGCTTCAAAGTAGCACCATGTTTTTCATATGGAGAGTCTCATATGTTGTCACTTTCATATACTAGTGGGAATATTTCATTATAGGATTAGATGCACACCCACTTAGTTTTTTAGGGAGCCTTCATACACTTATAGCTCTTAGTGCATTCATTGCATGGCAATCCCTACTCCTCACATTCATATCAATTGATGGGCATCTCCATAGCCCGTTGGTTAGCCGCGTCGATGTGAGACTTTCTTACTTTTTTGTCTTCTTTATATTTACCCCTATCATCATACTCTATTCTACCCGTAGTGCTATATCCATGGCTTGCACTCATGTATTGCGTGAGGGTTGAAAAAGTTGAAGCACATTAAAAAGTATGAACCAATTGCTCGGCTTGTCATCGGGGTTGTTCATGATAAGTACTTTGTGTTAAGAAGACAGAGCATGACAAGGCTATATGATTTTGGAGGGATAGCTTTCTTTAGCATTGATATTTTGAAAGACATGATTGTTTGTTGGGATGCCTGAGTATTGATGTCTTTATGTCAAATTATAGACTATTGCTTTGAATCACTTATGTGACTCTTAATATTCATGCCATGACTAGATATATGATCAAGTTTATGCTAGGTAGCATTCCACATCAAAAATTATCTTTTTTTTATCATTTACCTACTTGAGGATGAGCGGAAATTAAGCTTGGGTATGCTGATACGTCTCCATCATATCTATAATTTTTTATTGTTTCATGCCAATGTTATACAACTTTCACATACTTTTGGCAACTTTTTATATGATTTATTGGACTAACCTATTGATCCAGTGCCCAGTGCCAGTTCCTGTTTTTGCATGTTTTTTGTATCGCAAAAAATCCATATCAAACAAAGTCCAAACGCGATAAAAATCTATGGAGAATTATTTTGGAATTTATGTGATTTTTGGGAGGTGGAATCAACGCAAACGGAGGCCCACAGTGAGCACAACCCACCAGGGCGCGCCTTGGGGGCCCAGGAGCGCGCTGGTGTATCATGCCCTCCTCGAACGTCAGTTGGAGCCCTTCTTCTGGTGCAAGAAAGATGATTTATGGAAAAAAATCATGTAAAAATTTCAGCGCAATCGGAGTTACGGATCTCCAGGAAATTAACAAACCGTGAGGGGCCAGACCCGGGGAGCGCGAAACAGAAGAGAACAGAGAGAAATATCCAATCTCGGAGGGGCTCTCGCTCCTCCGCCACCATGGAGGCCATGGACCAGAGGGGGAACTCTCCTCCCATCCAGGGGGAGGCCAAAGAAGAAGAAGAAGGAGGGGGCTCTCTCCCCCTCTCTCACGGTGGTGCCAGAGTGCCGTCGGGGCTAGGATCGTGACGGGGATCTACATCAACAACCTTGCTACCATCAACACCAACTTCTCCCCCTCTATGCAGCGGTGTAACACCCCTTCTCCCCACTGTAATCTCTACTTAAACATGGTGCTCAACTCCATACATTATTTCCCAATGATCCATGGTTATCCTATGATGTTTGAGTAGATCTATTTTGTCCTATGGGTTAATCGTGATCTTGGTTGGTATGATTGTATATTTTATTTTTGGTGCTGTCCTACGGTGCCCTCTGTCTCGCGCAAACATGAGGGGACCCCGTTGTAGGGTGTTGCAATATGTTCATGGTTCGCTTATTGTTAGTGTTGTGGGGGATGATAGCATCCCAAACGCGGATAAGTGGGTTATGGCATATGGGAGTAAAGAGGACTTGATACTTAATGCTATGGTTGGGTTTCACGACCTTAATGATCTTTAGTAGTTGTGGATGCTTACTAGAGTTCTAATCATGACTGCATATGATCCAAGTAGAGAAAGTATGTTAGCTCATGCCTCTCCCTCATATAAAATTGCAAGAATGATTACGGTACTTGTTATCAATTGCCTAGGGACAAATGACTTTCTTGTTGACACAAGCTATCCACTTTTATTACCTTGCAATTTATTCTTAGTTTTATTCTCGCAAAGTACTCGTAGTTTTATTCTTGCTAAATAGTTTCATACTTGTTTTAGGTAAAGAAAACATCAAGTGTGTGTAGAGTTGTATCGGTGGTCGATAGAACTTGAGGGAATATTTGTTCTACCTTTAGCTCCCCGCTGGGTTCGACACTCTTATTTATCGAAGAAGGCTACAACGATCCCCTATACTTGTGGGTTATCAGGCAACACCAGCACCAGTGCCAACCAGCTCCTCTAACCTTTGGTCAGCTCGTGCACTAGCGATAGCCATCCAAGAAACTCCTCCTCCGCTCGGTACGCTGCATAAGCACCAATACGAGGCCACCAATTCCTCTCACCTCCGTCCAGCTCCACCTCCGCGCCAACGCCAGCGCCAGGTCCAGATCCTCCTCCAGCCAGTGCCAGGTGATCCTCCATGCCCCAAGCTAACTCCTCCTTTGTGCCTCTGGCCAGCTCCTTCTTCAGTTCTTAGACTACCTTCGCACCCCTATCCAAGACTGCATACGCACCTCCATGCCATTGATGGATGCATATTTTTCCTCCTTCGCCTCCGGATCTTCAAGTGTCATGCCATCTTCCTCCTCCTTATTGATACGTCTCCAACGTATCTATAATTTATGAAGTATTCATGCCATGTTTACAATAATTTTATATGGTTTTGGTATGATTTGCATGGAACTAACCCGGACTGATGATGTTTTCAGCAGAACTACCGTGGTGTTGTTTTTTGTGCAGAAATGAAAGTTCTCCAAATGAGTTGAAACTTTTTGATGATTTTTTTGGACAAAAGAGACCACCAAAGCTTCATGGGAGGGCCAGAAGAGACACGAGGAGGGCACAACCCACAGGGGCGCGCCTGGGCCCTTGCCTGTGCCCCATGTATCGTGCTCACCTCGAGGCCCATCTAGACGTGAGACCAACGCTAAAAATTCTTATAAATAGAGAAACCATCAGAAATAACCCTAGATCAGAAGTTTCGCCGCTGCAAGCCTCTGTAGCCACCGAAAACCAATCTAGACCCCGTTCTTGCACTCCGCTGGAGGGGGAAATCATCACCGGTGGCCATGTTCATCATCCCGGCGGCCACCACTATGAGGAGGGAGTAGTCCACCCTCGGGGCTGAGGATTTGAACTAGTACCTATGTGTATCTCTCTCGCGCTCGATCTTGAGATGTCATGATCTTAATGTATCATGGGCTTTGTTAACGTAGATGGATCATATGATGTTTCTCCCCTCTCTACACTTGTTGTGATGAATTGAGTCTTTACCCTTTGAAGTTTTGTCTCGTCGAATTGAATGTTTAGATCTGAGAACATGATGTCTACTATGAAACCTTCTTCTTGTAGACATTGTTGGGCCTCCAAGTGCAGAGGTTTGTAGGACAGTAGCAAATTTCCCTCAAGTGGATGACCTAAGGTTTATCAATCTGTGGGAGGCGTAGGATGAAGATGGTCTCTCTCAAACAACCCTACAACCGAATAACAAAGAGTCTCTTGTGTCCCCAACACACCCAATACAATGGTAAATTGTATAGGTGCACTAGTTCGGCGAAGATATGGTGATACAAGTGCAATATGGATGGTAGATATAAGTTTTCGTAATCTAAAAAATATAAAAACAACAAGGTAGCAAGTAAAAAAAGTGAGCGAAAATGGTATTGCAATGCTTAGAAACAAGGCCTAGGGTTCATACTTTCACTAGTGCAAGTTCTCTCAACAATGATAACATAATTAGATCATATAACAATCCCTCAACATGCAACAAAGAGTCACTACAAAGTCACTAATAGTGGAGAACAAACGAAGAGATTATGGTAGGGTACGAAACCACCTCAAAGTTATTCTTTCCGATCAATCCATTGGGCTATTCCTATAAGTGTCACAAATAGCCCTAGAGTTTGTAGTAAAACAACACCTTAAGACACACATCAACCAAAACCCTAATGTCACCTAGATACTCCAATGTCACCTCAAGTATCCGCGGGTATGATTATACGATATGCATCACACAATCTTAGATTCATCTATTCAACCAACACAAAGAACCTCAAAGAGTGCCACAAAGTTTCTACCAGAGAGTCAAGACAAAAACGTGTGCCAACCCCTATGCATAAGTTCACAAGGTCACTGAACCCGCAAGTTGATCACCAAAACATACATCAACTAGATCATGTGAATATCCCATTGTCACCCCAGATAAGCACATGCAAGACATACATCAAGTGTTCTCAAATCCTTAAAGACTCAATCCGATAAGATAACTTCAAAGGCAAAACTCAATCCATTACAAGAAAGTAGAGGGGGAGAAGCATCATAAGGTCCAACTATAAGAGCAAAGTTCGCAGTACATCTAGATCGTGCCATATCAAGAACACGAGAGAGAGATCAAACACATAGCTACTGGTACATACCCTCGGCCTCGAGGGTGAACTACTCCCTCCTCGTCATGGAGAGCGTCGGGATGATGAAGATGGACACCGGTGATGGATCCCCCCTCCGACAGGGTGCCGGAACAGGGTCCCGATTGGTTTTTGGTGGCTATAGAGGCTTGCGGCGGCGGAACTCCCGATCTTGGTTTCTTTTCGGGGTTTGTGTATTTATAGGAATTTTTGGCGTTGGTTTCACATTAGGGGGGGTCTCGGAGTTAGCCAAGAAGGTAGGGGGGCGTGCCCAGGGGGTAGGGCGCGCCCTCCACCCTCGTTGATGACTCGGGACTCTTCTGTCCCAACTCTTTTGCTTCGGGGGCTTCTTCTGGTCCATAAAAAATCTTCGTAAATTGGTAGGTCAATTGGACTCCGTTTGGTATTCCTTTTCTGTAAAACTCAAAAAACAAGGAAAAAACAGAAACTGGCACTGGGCTCTAGGTTTGTAGGTTAGTCCCAAAAAAACATATAAAATAGCATATAGATGCATATAAAACATCCAAGATGGATAATATAATAGCATGGAACAATCAAATATTATATATACGTTGGAGACGTATCAAGCATCCCCAAGCTTAATTCCTGCTCGTCCTCGAGTAGGTAAATGATAAAAGAAGATTTTTTGATGTGGAATGCTACCTGTTGGGGGTATACCCCGCGGTATGACCCAGTCGGAAGTAGACCCGGCCGGACTTGGTGGTTACTTGAGAACCGGTTTACACTTAGCGATTCACTGGCGACCCGCCCTGACCAGACGGTCTACAAGCAACCTACCTGAACATTATGACTCACTAGTAACCCGGCAGGCGGGATAGACGGATGACAAGGCCCAAGGCCCAGAAGGCTGGTTTATGTTAATGGTGGGCCGGTTTAAGAGAAAAGGCGTGAGGAATATTTACCCTACAAGGAGTTAAGACCCGGACTTGTATCCAGTTTGTATTAGAAGGTAGACTAGTCCTAATCCTAATAGGACTCCACATGTAACCCGCCCCTTCAACTTATATAAGGAGGGGTAGGGCTCCCAAAAGAGGGGAAGCTCCAAGAAACAATCTCTGGGGCTAGACACAAAGAGCCGGTTTACCGACGACTCTCTCGTGATGATAATGAGACCTAGTCACAAACAACATGTAGGGTTATTACCGGATGATGTTTCCCGGGGCCCGAAGCTGTCTAAATCCTTGTCTTCTGTTGCGTCTCTTGATTCCGCTCAACCCCTCTCAAGCTACCACATAGATGCGTTGGCCTCACGATTAAGTCCTCACACTAGGACATCTGCCGTGACAATTACATGACAGTTGGCGCCCACCGTGGGGCCTGCACACGGTGGTGTTGAGTTCTTGGAGGGCGCTATCCCAGGGATCGAGAAGCTCCGCCCAGCTTATTGAATAAGTTCTGGCCGGCTCATCGGAGAGTTCCAGCCGGCTCGCCGAAAAAGTTTCAACAGGCTCATCGAAAGGTTCTGGTTTGACGGAAAGTGCTGACCAGATCATTGAAAAGTTCCGACCACCTCGACGAAAGGTTCCTTCTGAATCGCCAAAAAGTTTCGACCGCCTTGATGAAACGTTCTGTCCAAATCGCCCAAGAGTTCCAGCCGAATCACCAAAAGGTTCCGTCTGAGTCGCCAAAGGGTTTCGACTTAGGATACGGAAAAACTTTGATTCAAAAAGTTCCAGATTATCAAAAAGTTCTGGTCAGATGATAAAAAAGCTTTGGCTCAAAAAAGTTCCGGCCGGGTTAGCAAAAGGTTCCGGCTCAAAGTTCAGGCCGGGTTATCAAAAATATTCTGGCCGGATTATCAAGAAACTCCAGCTCAAAAAGTTCCGGCCGGGTTATTAAGTGGTTCTGGCTCAAAAAGTTCCGGTTTACAAAAATTCAGGGTCATCTATTGTTACTAGCATTAGTGATATGCCCATCCATGCCACCACTGGGCCTCCATATATAAGTTGATTTCTGAACCACACAAAGATCATCTGGCATTCAGGTGATATCCATCCAAGTTTGTTTTATTAGCATATATTATTTTTGTCAAAGAATAGTTTATCTTTGCCTTAGTCTGCAGTATTGTTTATGCAGGACAACTGTTCATTGCAAGTGCGATGATCGTGTCATGGATGTATAGCTCGCGCCACCTTTATCACGCGCTAGCAACTGACCGTGCCATGATGCTCGACGAATATATGTGCAAACTGATGTTTTTACGGCCCAATTTACATCAACATGACGTGGTTGACTTGCCTGTCCGCGTGGTTTACCGCGCTTGCGATTGACGCGCCCGTTCGTGCTGGCTTACAACGCTGCGGCCGACTCATCTGTTTTCTCCCGCGGCTGATTCAACTGTGATTGATTTCAGAATCACCATAGTGATCATCAGCTCCGCCGTGGATAATTGCTGGCCTCATATATCAGGTGAAATCCATCCAGTACATTTTTGTATTACATATTGCTTTCTTTAGAAAGAACAAGTATGCTAGCTTGCAAGCTCTCTAATGCAGGACAAGTTGTTTAGTGCAAAAGGGACTATTATATCACTGGGCTATTGAATGACTCATGCCGGTTTATATCACGGTCAAATATGGAGAATCTCAAGACAACTCCTCGAGTCGCCTTGAGACTCGGGGGCTATGATGACATGACTCAGCAAATGACTGATAGTTTAAAGTAAGTCAAGAACTCCCGGTCAGTAGAGGGAAGATAACCCGATCCCGGAGGTTGCTGTTACATTGATGAAAATTTAAAGGTCGTCAGAAAATTTCCAATGGGTATTATTTTATCAATGGATATAATTTATCAATGTAATCTTCTCTATTGTGGCAATAATATTCAGATCCATAAGATTCAAAACAAAAGTTTAATATTGACATAAAAAATAATAATACTTCAAGCATACTAACAAAGAAATCATGTCTTCTCAAAATAACATGGCCAAAGAAAGCTATCCCTACAAAATCATATAATCTGGCTATGCTCTATCTTCATCACACAAAATATTTAAATCATGCACAATCCCGGTTTCAGCCAAGCAATTGTTTCATACTTTAGTATTTTCAAACTTTTTCAACTTTCACGCAATACATGAGCATGAGCCATGGACATAGCAATGTAGGTGGAATGGAATGGTGGTTGCAGAGAAAACCAAAGGAGAAGATAGTCTCACATCAACTAGCCATATCAATGGGCTATGGAGATGCCCATCAATAGATATCAATGTGAGTGAGTAGGGATTTCCATGATGCACTAGAGCTATAAGTGTATGAAAACTCAAAAAGAAACTAAGTGGGTGTGCATCCAACTCGCTTGCTCACGAAGACCTAGGGCATTTTGAGGAAGCCCATCATTGGAATATACAAGCCAAGTTCTATAATGAAAATTCCCACCAGTATACGAAAGTGACAAAATAGGAGACTCTCTATCATGAAGATCAAGGTGCTACTTTGAAGCACAAGTGTGGAAAAAGGATAGTAACATTGCCCCTTCTCTCTTTTTCTCTCATTTTTTTTATTTTTTTGGGCCTTCTCTTTTTTCTTGCCTTTTTTTTATATTTTATTTTTCGTCCGGAGTCTCATCCCGACTTGTGGGGGAATCATAGTCTCCATCATCCTTTCCTCACTGGGACAATGCTCTAATAATGAAGATCATCACACTTTTATTTACTTACAACTCAGGAAATACAACTTGATACTTAGAACAAAATATGACTCGATATGAATGCCTCCAGCGGTGTACCGGGATGTGCAATGAATCAAGAGTGACATGTATGAAAGAATTATGAAAGGTGGCTTTGACACAAATACTATGTCAACTACATGATCATGCAAAGCAATATGACAATGATGAAGTGTGTCATAATAAACGGAACAGTGGAAAGTTGCATGGCAATATATCTCAGAATGGCTATGGAAATGCCATAATAGGTAGGTATGGTGGCTGTTTTGAGGAAGGTATATGGTGGGTGTATGGCACCGACGAGAGTTGCGCGACACAAGAGAGGCTAGCAATGGTGGAAGGGTGAGAGTGCGTATAATCCATGGACTCAACATTAGTCATAAAGAACTCACATACTTATTGCAAAAATCTATTAGTCATCAAAACAAAGTACTACGCGCATGCTCCTAAGGGAAGGGTTTGTAGGAGTTAGCCATCGTCCGATCCCGACCTCCACACAAAGGATGACAATCAATAAATAAATCATGCTCTGACTTCATCACATAACGGTTCACCATACGTGCATGCTACGGGAATCACAAACTTTAACACAATTATCTCTCAAATTCACAACTACTCCACTAGCATGACTCTAATATCACCATCTTCATATCTCATCATAAAGAATGAAACTTCTCATAGTATTCAATGCACTTCATATGAAAGTTTTTATTATATCCCCCTTGGATGCCCATCATATTAGGACTAAATTCATAACCAAAGAAAATTACCATGATGTTTAAGACTCTCAAAATAATATAAGTGAAGCATGAGAGTTCATCAATTTCTTCAAAATAAAAACACCGCTGTGCTCTAAAAGATATAAGTGAAGCACTAGAGCAAACGACAAACTACTCCAAAAGATACAAGTGAAGATCAATGAGTAGTTGAATAATTATGTAACTACGTGAAGACTCTCTAACATATAAGAATTTCAGATCTTGGGATATTATTCAAACAGCAAGAAAAATAAAATAAAATGAAATGACGCTCCAAGCAAAACACATATCATGTGGTGAATAAAAATATAGCCTCAAGTAAAGTTACCGATAGACGAAGATGAAAGAGGGGATGCCTTCTAGGGCATCCCCAAGATTAGGAGTTTGGTTGTCCTTGAATATTACCTTGGGGTGCCTTGGGCATCCCCAAGCTTAGGCTCTTGCCACTCCTTATTCCATAGTCCATCAAATCCTTACCCAAAACTTGAAAACTTCACAACACAAAACTCGACAGAAAATCTCACGAGCTCCATTAGTATAAGAAAATAAATCACCACTTTAAGGTACTGTTGAAAAATCATTCTTTATTTATATTGGTGTAATATATACTGTATTACAACTTCTCTATGGTTCATACCCTCCGATACTACTCATAGATTCATCAAAATAAGCAAACAACACATAGAAAACAGAATATGTCAAAAACAGAACAGTCTGTAGTAATCGGTAACTCTCGAATACTTCTGTAACTCTAAAAATCCATACAAATTAGGAAACCTGAGAAATTTGTGTACAAATCCAGAGAAAAAAGAATCATATAAAGATCACGTTTCTATGAATTATTAAAACTAATTTACTGGGTGCAAAAGTTTCTGATTTTCAGCAGGATCAACACAACTATCACCATAAGCTATCCAAAGGTCTTACTTGGCACTTTATTGAAACATGATTAATACAATAGATTAATCATGTGAACACACAAGAATAGTAGGGGTAAATATTGGGTTGTCTCCCAACAAGGTCTTTTCTTTAATGCCTTTTTAGCTAGGCATGATGATGACAACGATGCTCACATAAAAGATAAGAATTGAAACATAACGGGAGCATCATGAAGCATATGACTAGAACATTTAAATCTAACCCACTTCCTATGCATAGGGATTTTGTGTGCAAACAACTTATGGTAACAAGAATCAACTAGCATAGGAAAGCAAAACAAGCATAACTTCAAGGTTTTCAACACATAGAGAGGAAACTTGATATTATTGCAATTCCTACAAGCATATATTCCTTCCTCATAATAATTTCAGTAGCATCATGAATAAATTCAACAATATAACCACCACATAAAGCATTATTTTCATGATGCACAAGCATATAAATTGTATTACTCTCCTCATAAGCAAATTTATTCTCATGAATAGTAGTGGGAGCAGACTCAACAAAATAATTATCATGTGAGACATAATCCAATTGAAAATTAAAATCAAGATGAAAAGTTTCATGGTTATCATTATTATTTATAGAATACATGTCATCACAATAATCATCATACATAGGAAGCATGCTTTCATCATAATAAATTTGCTCATCAAAACTAGGGGGACAAAAAGATCATATTCATCAAACATAGCATCCCCAAGCTTGTGGCTTTGCATATAATTAGCATCATGGATATTCAAATAATTCACACTAAAAACATTGCAACCATGCTCATCATTCAAGAATTTAGTGCCAAACATTTTATAGACTTCTTCTTCTAGCACTTGAGCACAATTTTCCTTTCCATCATATTCACGAAAGACATTAAAAAGATGAAGCATATGAGGCACCCTCAATTCCATTTTTTGTAGTTTTATTTTATAGACTAAACTAGTGATAAAACAAGAAACTAAAAGATTCAATTGCAAGATCTAAAGATA
Source organism: Triticum aestivum (assembly GCF_018294505.1). Classification (NCBI taxonomy): domain Eukaryota; kingdom Viridiplantae; phylum Streptophyta; class Magnoliopsida; order Poales; family Poaceae; genus Triticum; species Triticum aestivum. The sequence goes on along the minus strand of NC_057813.1, from coordinate 657,269,740 downwards.
TACCTTCAAGCACTAATATCCCCGGCAATGGCCCCAGATAAGGGCTTGATGTCTACTATGCATCCTTCTTCTTGTAGACGTTGTTGGGCCTCCAAGTGTAGAGGTTTGTAGGGCAGTAGCAAATTTCCCTCAAGTGGATGACCTAAGGTTTATCAATCCATGGGAGGCGTAGGATGAAGATGGTTGATACGTCCATTTTGCATCATGCTTTTAAATCAATATTTATTGCATTATGGGCTATTACTACACATTATGTCACAATACTTATGCCTTTTCTCTCTTTATTAGGTTTAGGAGAATGCCGGCAGCTGGAATTCTGGGCTAGAAAAGGTGCAAATATTAGAGACCTATTCTCCACAACTCCAAAAGTCCTGAAACTCCAAGAAAGTCAGTTTTGGTATTAAAAATATTGGGCTAAGAAAGCACCAGAGGGGGGCCACGCACCGTCCATGAGGGTGGAGGGCGCACCCTACCCCATGGGCGCGCCCCCTGCCTCATGGGCCACCTGGCAGGCCCCTGATGCCCATCTTCTGCTATATGGTGTCTTTTGCCCTGGAAAAAATCATAAGAAAGCTTTCGGGACAAAGCGCCGGCTTGTCGAGGCGGAACCTGGGCGGAACCAATCTAGGGCTCCGGCAGAGCTGTTCTGCCAGGGAAACATCCCTCTGGGAGGGGGAAATCATCACCATCGTTATCGCCATCGATCCTGTCATCGAGAGGGGGTCAATCTCCATCAACATCTTCACTAGCACCATCTCTTCTCAAACCCTAGTTCATCTCTTGTATCCGATCTTTGTCTCAAAAAATCTCAGATTGGTACCTATGGGTTGCTAGTAGTGTTGATTACTCGTTGTAGTTGATGCTAGTTGGTTTATTCGGTGGAAGATCATATGTTCAGATCCTTTATGCATATTAATACCCCTCTGATTATGAACATGAATATGATTTGTGAGTATTTATGTTTGTTCCTGAGGACATGGGAGAAGTCTTGTTATAAGTAGTCATGTGAATTTGGTATTCGGTCGATATTTGGGCCTAGTGGAAGGCATTGGGAAGTAATAAGTAGATGATGGGTTGCTAGAGTGACAGAAGCTTAAACTTGTTTATGCGTTGCTTCGTAAGGGGCTGATTTGGATCCATATGTTTCATGCTATGGTTAGGTTTACCTTAATTCTTCTTTCATAGTTGCGGATGCTTACGGGAGGGGTTAATCATAAGTGGGATGCTTTTCCAAGGAAGGGCAGTACCCAAGCACCAGTCCACCAACATATGAAATTATCAAAGTAATGAACGCGAATCATACGAGCATAATGAATACTAGCTTGACGATAATTCCCATGTGTTCTCAGGAGCGCTTTGCTTTATATAAGAGTTTGTCCAGGCTTGTCCTTTGCTACAAAAAGGATTGGGCCAAATTTCTGCACCTTGTTACTTTTGTTACTTGTTACCCGTTACGGACTATCTTATCACAAAACTATTTGTTACCGATAATTTCAGTGCTTGCAGAGAATACCTTACCAAAAACCGCTTGTCATTTCCTTCTACTCCTCATTGGGTTCGACACTCTTACTTATGGAAAGGACTATGATAGATCCCCTATACTTTTGGGTCATCAAGACTCTTTTCTGGCGCCGTTGCTGGGGAGTGAAGCGCCTTTGGTAGGTGGAATTTGGTAAGGAAAAAATTATATAGTGTGCTGAAATTTACTGTCACTTGTTACTATGGAAAATAATCCTTTGAGAGGCTTGTTCGAGGTATCTTCACTCCGACCAGAAGAGCAAAGAGTTTCTCCTCAACCTACTGAATCTACTAAAAATGTTCAGTGTTAGAATAAATCCGAGGTACACGGTCGATCCACCGAGGAACAAGCAATCACAGACAATGACGACCCCGAGATTTGTTAACGAGGTTCGGCGAACTCGCCTACTCCCCGGGGCAATGACTACGGGAGCTCATCCCTGAGAAGCCGCAACACCGGCCACCCGGGCGCCGGCACAAGCCGCCAGCACCCCCTTGCGAGCCTGTCGCTATCTAGTCATCATGGGTTACAACGTGGGGTGCCTCCTCATATATAAGAGGCCAAGGGTACAACATGTCCGACTCCGACACTACACGTATCCTACCCACACTACAACACCAAGTCCAAGCGTAACCCAACTAGTACAAAATATTCAACACAAACACAACAAACTCCACCTTGGCGAATATTCTCCACCAACTTGAATTTGTCCATGCGTCAAACTTCCATGTACTCCAGACTTGTGTTGTCTTCTTCGTAGCTTACTGAGAGCTACTCGACGAGTCTGTCCCAGACCCGCCGCCGCCGTGAGACCCCGCTGCTACTCCTGCAACTCCAGTCTCCGTGACTCCACCTGCAATAGTGCTCCCTTGCAACTTGTAAAGATGCGAAGCCGTCCTCGCTCCAATCACCACGGTCACCTCATCTTCTATGATTCTCATGGTCTTCTTATCCCGATCACAACGGAATACCATACCACCATCATGAAGAACACCAAGCGAAATTAGATTCCTCCTTAGCCGTGGCACATGCCTGACTCCCCGAAGCATCCTCCCAACTCCGTCAAACATCTTGATTTTGATGTCACCTACTCCAGCAACACGATAACCTGTGTCATCGCCCACATAGGCTAAACCAAACTCACCAGACTTGTATGAAGACAACCACTCCCTGTTGGGTGTTGAATGAAAAGAGCAAGCTGAATCCAACGTCCACGCTTCACTTTTGGTGGACCGCCGGTCTGATACTATGAGGACATCACTACTGCTGTCTGAGTCATCACCATGAGTTGCCACATTAGCACTTGCCCCACCATTGAGTTCTTGACAGTCCTTTCTCATATGTCCCCACTGCTTACACTTGTGACACTGTATATTCTTTTTCTTTTTCTTGTTCTTCCCAGCCTCATATCCCTTCCGCCACTCCTCACCCTTGACTAGAAAACTTCACCATGAGAGACTTCCACCGTGTTCTTCTTTCTCATATCATAAGATAGCAATGCCGCAGTAATATCCTCATTCTTGATGGTCTCCTTGCCGTGCGTCAAAGTAGTGATCAAATGGTCATAGGATGATGGCAATGAACAAAGAAGCAGAATTTCCCTATCCTCGTCGTCAACCATCGCACCCAAGCGTGCTAGGTCCGTCACGACTTGATTAAAGGCGTTCATATACTCCACAAGATCTTATGCCTCCTGCATCCTCATCCCATACAACTTTTGCTTCAGATACACCTTGGTCGTCGCAGTCCTGGACATAAACTGACTTTCCAGCTTCTCCCAGATCTTCTTCGGCGAATTCTCATCCATCATGATAAATAACCTGGTCTGACAAACACAACCATATAGTCCCGACTGCTTTCAACTGTAACTCTTCCCAGTCAACAGCCTCCACCTTAGCTGGCTTGGCTTCCTGCAACAACGCCTTCAAGCATCCCTGTTGTGCCAACAAATCTTTCACCCTTGTCTGCCATAACCCAAAGCTTCCAGTTCCGTTGAACTTCTCCACCTCAAACCTGGTACCCGATGGCGCCATGATTCTTTGTATGGCTGACCCTGCAAAAAATATCCGAGCTTTGCACGCGATGCCCCAAGTACGCGAACAAGATCTCCCCCTAATAGCAAAACCAACCAAAAATTCCTTTCGGTCTTCACGTGTTCTGCTCCTGGCTCAATCTCCGATGCTAGCACTTGCTTCGCCTTGCCACAGCCTTGCTTTCCAATGGATGCGTGTCACAGTTGATGGAATTTCCCCGATTGGATCTATTTCTCTTGTGCCTTGGCCGTACGCCTGCTGCAACTTTTATATGCATCCGTAGCTCTCTGCTTTTGGCAGGAGGCCGTTGCCTCCAAGGACTAGGTCCCGATTTTTTTTTCCAAAACTAATCCGGTTCTGATTGCTGCACCGAGATAAACACTGAACCCTGCACGAGCAGTGTCTAATACGCATCTGCCTCGTCCAACAACGGCACGTACGCGTGCCAGCGTTGGGCACCGCTGGCCCACCTCAAGCCATGTGCTGAACCGTACCTTAGCCCAACTACATAGCGTCACACGGTTGTGCTGCAGGCGTCAAGTTTCGATCTCGCCGACTGCGTCGTCGACTCTGATCCTTTCGCGGCATCTTCGTCTCCTCTTGATCAACTAAACAATTGCCTCGTAGACTAGCTCATCATACCACTTGTTAGAATAAATCCGAGGTACGCGGTCGATCCATCGAGGAACAAGCAATCACAGACAATGACGACCCCGAGATTTGTTAATGAGGTTCAGCGAACTCGCCTACTCCCCAGGGCAATGCTTACGAGCGCTCCTCCTCGAGATACCGCAACACTGGCCACCCGGGCGCTGGCACAAGCCGTCAACACCCCCTTGCGAGCCTATCTCTATCTAGTCGTCATGGGTTACAACGTGGGGTGCCTCCTCATATATAAGAGGCCAAGGGTACAACGTGTCCGACTCTGACACTACACGTATCCTACCCACACTACAACACCAAGTCCAAGCGTAACCCAACAAGTACAAAATATTCGACACAAACACAACATTCACTTTGAAATTCCTTCGGGTATGATAGAGAAACTGTTGGGGAACGTTGCAGAAAACAAAAATTTTCCTACGGTTTCACCAAGATCAATCTATGAGTTCATCTAGCAACGAGAGAGAGGAGTGCATCTACATACCCTTGTAGATCGAGCAGAAGCGTTCAAGGGAACGGGGTTGAGGGAGTCGTACTCGTCATGATCCAAATCACCGGAGAACCTAGCGCCTAACGGACGGCACCTCCGCCTTCAACACACGTACGGTCAACGTGATGGCTCCTCCTTCTTGATCCAACAAGGGGGAAGGAGAGGTTGATGAAGATCCAGCAGCACGACGGCGTGGTGGTGGATGCAGCAGGGATCCCGGCAGGGCTTCGCCAAGCGTCTGCGGGAGGGAGAGGTGTAGCAAGGGGGAAGGGAGGCGCCAAGTGCAAGGGTATGGCTGCCCTCCCTCCCCCCTCTATATGTAGGGTCCCCAGGGGGGGCGTCGGCCCTAGGAGATGGGATCTCCTAGGGGGGGGGGGCGGCCAGGGGGGTTCCTTGCCCCCCAAGGCAAGTGGAGGCGCCCCCTGCCCTAGGGTTCCCAACCCTAGGCGCAGGGGGGCCCAAGGGGGGGGGCGCACCAGCCCACCAGGGGCTGGTTCCACTCCCACTTCAGCCCATGGGGCCATCCGGGATAGGTGGCCCCACCCGGTGGACCCCTGGGACCCTTCCGGTGGTCCCGGTACAATACCGGTGACCCCTGAGACTTTCCCGATGGCCGAAATTCGACTTCCCATATATAATTCTTTACCTCTGGACCATTCCAGAACTCCTCGTGACATCTGGGATCTCATCCGGGACTCCGAACAACTTTCGGTTTGCTGCATACTTATATCTCTACAACCCTAGTGTCACAGAACCTTAAGTGTGTAGACCCTACGGGTTCGGGAGACACGTAGACATGACCGAGATGGCTCTTCGGCCAATAACCAACAGCGGGATCTAGATACCCATGTTGGCTCCCACATGCTCCTCGATGATCTCATCTGATGAACCACGGTGTCGAGGATTCAAGCAACCCCGTATACAATTCCCTTTCTCAATCGGTATGTTACTTGCCCGAGATTCGATCGTCGGTATCCCAGTACCTCGTTCAATCTCATTACCGGCAAGTCACTTTACTCGTACGGTAATGCATGATCCCGTGACCAGACACTTGGTCACTTTGAGCTCATTATGATGATGCATTACCTAGTGGGCCCAAAGATACCTCTCCGTCATACAGAGTGACAAATCCCAGTCTCGATCCGTGTCAACCCAACAGACACTTTCGGAGATACCCGTAGTATACCTTTATAGTCACCCAGTTACGTTGTGACGTTTGGTACACCCAAAGCAATACTACGGTGTCCGGGAGTTACACGATCTCATGGTCTAAGGAAATGATACTTGACACTGGAAAAGCTCTAGCAAACGAACTACACGATTTTGTGCTATGCTTAGGATTGGGTCTTGTCCATCACATCATTCTCCTAATGATGTGATCTCGTTATCAATGACATCCAATGTCCATAGTCAGGAAACCATGACTATCTGTTGATCAACGAGCTAGTCAACTAGAGGCTCACTAGGGACATGTTGTGGTCTATGTATTCACACGTGTATTACGATTTCCGGATAATACAATTATAGCATGAATAAAAGATAATTATCATGAACAAGGAAGTATAATAATAATCCCTTTATTATTGCCTCCAGGGCATATTTCCAACAGTCTCCCACTTGCACTAGAGTCAATAATCTAGTTGCATTGTGATGAATCGAACACCCATAGAGTTCTGGTGTTGATCATGTTTTGCTCGCGGAAGAGGTTTAGTCAACGGATCTGCGACATTCAGATCCGTATGTACTTTGCAAATATCTATGTCTCCATCTTGAACATTTTCGCGGATGGAGTTGAAACGACGCTTGATGCGCCTGGTCTTCTTGTGAAACCTGGGCTCCTTGGCATGGGCAATAGCTCCAGTGTTGTCACAAAAGAGAGTGATCGGCCCCGACGCATTGGGTATGACTCCTAGGTCGGTGATGAACTCCTTCATCCATATTGCTTCATGCGCTGCCTCTGAGGCTGCCATGTACTCCGCTTCACATGTAGATCACGCCACGAAGCTCTGCTTGCAACTGCACCAGCTTACTGCTCCACGATTCAACATATGCACGTATCCGGTTTGTGACTTAGAGTCATCCAGATCTATGTCGAAGCTAGCATCGACATAACCCTTTACGATGAGTTCTTCGTCACCTCCATAAACGAGAAACATGTACTTTGTCCTTTTCAGGTACTTCAGGATATTCTTGACCGTTGTCCAGTGTTCCTTGCCGGGATTACTTTGGTACCTTCCTACCAAACTCACGGCAAGGTTTACATCAGGTCTGGTACACAGCATGGCATACATAATAGATCCTATGGCTGAGGCATAGGGGATGACACCCATCTCTTCTTTATCTTCTGCCGTGGTCGGGCATTGAGCCGAGCTCAATCTCACACCTTGCAATACAGGCAAGAACCCTTTCTTGGACTGATCCATATTGAACTTCTTCAATATCTTATCAAGGTATGTGCTTTGTGAAAGACCTATGAGGCGTCTCGATCTATCCCTATAGATCTTGATGCCTAATATGTAAGCAGCTTCTCCAAGGTCCTTCATTGAAAAAGACTTGTTCAAGTAGCCCTTAATGCTGTCCAAAAGTTCTATATCATTTCCCATCAAAAGTATGTCATCTACATATAATATGAGAAATGTTATTGAGCTCCCACTCACTTTCTTTTAAACGCAGGCTTCTCCATAAGTCTGCATAAACCCAAATGCTATGATCATCTCATCAAAGCGAATGTTCCAACTCCGAGATGCTTGCACCAGCCCATAAATGGATCGCTGGAGCTTGCACACTTTGTTAGCATTCTTAGGATTGACAAAACCTTCCGGCTGCATCATATACAGTTCTTCCTTAAGATAGCCGCCAAGGAATGCCGTTTTGACGTCCATCTGCCATATCTCATAATCATAGTATGCGGCAATTGCTAACATGATTCGGACGGATTTCAGCTTCGCTACGGGATAGAAAGTCTCATCATAGTCATCCCCTTGAACTTGCCGATAACCCTTAGCGACAAGTCGATCTTTATAGATGGTAACATTACCATCCGCGTCCGTCTTCTTCTTAAAGATCCATTTATTTTCTATTGCTCGCTGAGGGAGTCCTGGACTAGGGGGTGTCCGGATAGCCGAACTATCATCATCGGCCGGACTCCAAGACTATGAAGATACAAGATTGAAGACTTCATCCCGTGTCCCGATGGGATTTTCCTTGGCGTGGAAGACAAGCTTAGCGGTACGGATATGTAGATTTCCTACCATTGTAACCGACTCTGTGTAACCCTAGCCCTCTCCGGTGTCTATATAAACCAGATGGCTTTAGTTCGTAGGACGAACAACAATCATACCATAGGCTAGCTTCTAGGGTTTAGCCTCCTTGATCTCGTGGTAGATCTACTCTTGTAACACACATCATCAATATTAATCAAGCAGGACATAGGGTTTTACCTCCATCAAGAGGGCCCGAACCTGGGTAAAACATCGTGTCCCTCGTCTCCTGTTACCATCCGCCTAGACGCACAGTTCGGGACCCCCTACCCGAGATCCGCCGGTTTTGACACCGACATTGGTGCTTTCATTGAGAGTTCCTCTCTGTCATCGCCGATAGGCTCGATGGCTTCTTCGATCATCATCAATGATGCAGTCCAGGGTTAGACCTTCCTCCTCGGACAGATCTTCGTATTCGGCGGCTTTGCACTGCGGGCCAATTCACTTGGCCATCTGGAGCAGATCGAAAGTTACGCCCCTGGCCGTCAGGTCAGATTTGAAGTCTTGAACTTCACGGCTGACATCCGCGGGGACTTGATCTTCGATGGATTCGAGCCACAGCCAAGCGCGCCGCACTGTCATGACGGGCATGATTTAGCTTTGCAGCCGGATAGTACCCTGGAGGCCGCATTCGAGCCCGCTCCGATCTTCAATTCGGAGCCGGCTGCGCAGATCGAGGATGGATGGCTAGACACCGCCTCAGGAGCTGCAACCTCTACGGTGATAGAGCCGAACACTGACCTTGTCCCTCATGAAGCTTGTGACTCTGAGGTGCCGGACTCCTCGCCGGACTCCGAACCTCCCGCGCCCCCTCCAATCGAATCCGATTGGGCGCCGGCCATGGAGTTCACCACAACGGACATCTTTCAACACTCACCTTTTGGCGACATCTTGAGTTTGCTAAAGTATCTCTCGTTATCAGGAGAACCCTGGCCAGACTGCGGTCGGGACGGTTGGGATGCGGGCGACGAAGAAATTCAAAGCCCACCCACCACCCACTTAGTAGCCACTATCGACGATCTAACCGACATGCTAGACTTCGACTCCGAAGACATAGACGGTATGGACGACGATGCCGGAGACGACCAAGAACCAGCGCCTATCGGGCACTGGAAAGCCACCCCAACTCACGACGTATACATGGTGGATACACCAAAAGGAAGCGATAATGAGGAACAACGGGACAGGGCGAAGGACAACTCCACCAGCAAACAACAAAAACGGCGATGCAAGGGCCGCCCAAAGTCCCGCCTCGATAAATACGGCACCCATACAGATCCGGCCCTAGAGCAGGGCGAAGCAGTGGACGGCGAACACGCAACCAAGCAATCATCCGAACATGGTGAACTGGACAAGCAACCCATGCCCTGCGAAAAGAAGAGACTAGACGACCTCACGCTGAACACATCACCAGAGCATAAGAACCTTCATAAAAGGCTCGTCACTACTGCAAGAAGCTTGAAGAAGCAAAAGCGGAAGCTCAAAACAGCAGAGGACGCACTCAGAATGAAGATCCTCAAAAAAAGCATGACCCGGTCATGTCTTTCTATGGGCCAAAAAAGAAGACTCCAGGAAGCAACACAACCCGCCGAGCGTCTGAAGACAACAGCACACCTAAATACAGGGGCGCTGCACACCCACTATGTTTCACCGACGAGGTACTGGATCATGAATTTCCAGCGGGATTCAAACCCGTAAACATAGAAGCATATGACGGAACAACAGACCCCGGAGTCTGGATTGAGGACTATATCCTACACATACATATGGCTAGAGGAGACGATCTCCACGCCATAAAATACCTACCCCTCAAGCTCAAAGGGCCAGCTCGGCATTGGCTCAAAAGCCTCCCAGAAAATACCATTGGAAGTTGGGAAGATCTCGAGGATGCGTTTCGAGCAAATTTTCTAGGGACCTATGTCCGCCCTCCGGATGCAGACGATTTAAGTCACATAACTCAATAGCCTAGAGAGACAGCACGCAAATTCTGGAACAGGTTCCTCATCAAAAAGAACCAAATAGTCGACTGTCCAGACGCCGAAGCCTTAGCAGCCTTTAAGCACAACGTCTGAGACGAATGGCTCGCCAGACACCTTGGCCAGGAAAAACCAAGAACAATGGCCGGACTAACAAGCCTCATGACCCGCTTTTGCGCAGGGGAGGACAGCTGGCTGGCTAGATGTAGCACCAGCGACCCGAGTACATCCAAAGTCAGGGATGGAAATGGAAAATCATGACGCAGAAAAGATCAGCGCCGGAATAAGGAAAATGGCCCAAATAGCACGGCAGTCAACGCCGGATTCAAAAGCTCTTGGCCGAATAACAAAACACTGCCCCTAAAGGACAACAGTGACGAGCTATCCAACCTAAACAAAATTCTGGATAGGCTATGTCAAATACATAGTACCTCCGGGAGGCCTGCAAACCATACGCACAGAGATTGTTGGGTCTTCAAACAGTCTGGCCGACTTAACGCCGAACGCAAGGGGCTCGACACACCAAGCGAAGACGACGACGAACCCCACAAGCAGAATGCTGGAAAACAAAAGACTTTCCCACTAGAAGTCAAAACAGTGAACTCACTTCATGTGATAACACGAAAACACAGTGCGGCACCAGCCATACCAGGACACCATCCACAGAATGGGGATAGACCCTACCAAAATTCGCTGTAGCAGCACTTCCTTCAAAGGAGTGACGCCAGGCCTTTAAGCCGATGGAACAAGCTCTGCACCACTCGAGGCTGTGTCCGGTTCATCCGACAACATCCGTCGCGAAAAGCTCACTCTCCATACCGCCCCATTTCACAGTGGCCCTCAAGCACTACTGGGACGCGAAGCTTTCGCCCGCTTTAACACAATAACACATTACGCGTCTCTTATGCTTAAAATGCCCGGTCCACGCGGCATAATCTCATTAAAGAGTGACTCCGAGTGTTCCTTGACCATGGAGAATGTGAGGCCGCCTTGACAGCCACACACTAATCCGACCTTGCAGGTCAAAGCCCCTAAAAACAGGTCATTCAGACCTCAGATGCGGTTAGGCGAGTCCAGCGTAAATAAACAAGGGGCTTCCCAGCCGCATACCCCTTTACAAGGGGCTGCGCATATAAACGATGAGAGCTAATAAAGCTCAACTTTATTCATATTCCAAATTATACTTTATTTTAAATACAACCTTTGCACGATATTTCTTCCAAACTAAGTCCTTCTCTTTTACAGATGAAGCACGTGCTACACCCGTCCAGGATACAGCACAACGGAGACACCGGCGCAGACGTGCAACAGGGACCCGTTGCAAGGATTCTTTTCAGATTAAGACCCTGCGTAAACCTTTCTTACTGTCTCTTGTTGATACACATCCCCTGGTTTTCTAATATAACTGAGGAGGAGGCTGGCGTTTTGGCATCGGCTGCGTCAGAAGTTCCTACCTGTACCTGGACACTAGGGGCTTAGGGCATTGTTCTGCCCAGTATCATAAAGACCGAACACCTCAGGGAGTGTTCGGCGTCTCGAGTTAGGCCTTATATGCATCAGCTCCGAATCATGTCTTTGGTCAAATGTTGGGTTTGCCCGGCTCCTGTGTTTTGCTGCCTTACGTTCCGTTCCATCGGCTACGTGGCACCAGGAGAACTACTGTGATTGTGCCCCGGTTCGGCCGGGCGAGCACCTCAGTAGAGAAAGCCGAAAACTGGCTGTCATGATATAGCGAGAGACTGGTCAACCAATCGATCGACTATTGGAATGTTTAGAATTCCTCCGTTTTGACGAAGGACCGCTTCCCGGTCAGGCACATACGCGCCCCAAGTTCAGAGAGCGCGGTGCCTCTAGGGGCTATATAGTAGCCCCACCATCGAGCTCCTATGGCTAAGTGAAAGTGATAAAGCATTATAGTCCGGTTGCCTAGTTTGCTATGCTATCACCTCCTTCAAAGGACCAAGACGTTGGATTAAGTGTGAAAAAGCGCTTTTCTTTTTTGCAAACACCCCCGCACCATGTGCGTGGGGGCTGAAGCCAAAGACTGCAACTTTCAGGTTGTTCATACATATACGGCCGCGCAGGAGATAGTTCAATACTTGAACGCACAAGTATAAAAAGCTATTGCATTATAAACATGATCTCACAAATCATACACGTCATTTGAACATGACATCTTTCGAGCACTGCAACTCTATTAAACGAGTGCTCGGCGGGTAATCGGCTCTTGTCCGAACCCCGGGATGCAACAGCGGTGGCATCCATGTCCGCCCAGTATGTCTTCACACGGGCGAGAGCCATCCGTGCACCCTCTATGCATGCCGACCGCTTCATCGCCTTGATATGCGGCACCGCCCCAAGGAATTGCTGCAACAAGCCAAAATAACTCCTCGGCTTGGGCCTTTCCGGCCACAGATGAGTGACCACATCCGTCATGGCAAGTCCAGACAATCTATTCAGCTCAGCCCACTCAGCCAGCCGATCAGTCAACGGAAGTGGACGCTCCGGACTATGGAATTGATACCAGTAAAGCTCTTCCATTTCGTGATCCTTCTGGCTTCGGAAGTGCACGACTACGTCCGCCGCACTCGCCGCCAAATCCAGATAAGGATCCTCCGCACCATACAACTGGCCCAGCTGAGCATACTTCGGATCCGTGAACTTCCTACGCAGAAGAAAGGGCTTTCCAGCCGCAATGTCTCCGGCTTGACGCAGTTCCTCCTTCATAGCCCGCATCTCACTCTGGGCATCCTTGACTTCGCCGCCGGCCTTCTTCAGGCCCTCTTGCTCCACTCGGCGTTCTCCTTCAAGAACCTCACAACGGTCGGTAGCATCTTTTAATTTCAAGGACATTCCGGCCAACTCTTCCCTGCTTCGGCAGTGAGCAACCTTTTCGGCTTTTAGCTCTTCTGTTGCCTTCAAGGCAGCCGCATTACTTATCCTGGCTTGCTCCTTGGCTCGAGCAAGCTTTGCTCGAAGATCTTCCACAGCAGCGGCGCCATCTGCATTAAGCATACAAATTGTAAGGAACTGGCACCAGATCCCTTACTAGGCAACCGCGGAGCAACCACCTACCTTGCGACTCGTTAAGTCATTTATTGACCAGCGCGATGTCCGCATCCGCAACATCGAGTTGCCTCTTCAATTCGGCAACTCCATCAGTCCGGCTGGCCACCGAACGTTCCGCCACCTGCATAGGAAAGGCGACATTCTATAACTGAGATTATGATCCTTGGCACGCTCTCGCTTTCGACAGCATACCAAGTCTCAGGGGCTACTATCTATATAGGGCGTACTTCATGTGCAAAACTGTCAAAAGGTATGTCATTTTTTGCATACCTCAAACCCCGTCAGCAAGCTTCCGACGGCCTCATACAGCCCGCTCTCGGCGGATGAGATCCTTTCAATCACCATACTCATTAATGTGCGGTGATCTTCCGAGACAGAAGCCCTCTTGAGAAAATCCTGCAGCTCCACCGGCCATGCTCCAATGGGTGTCGGACTCTCCGGCCCCGCCGGACTCGGGGAGACCCTCCGTGACGACACCTCAGGGTTGTCCACCCCGCCCGACGGGGCGACTGATGGAGGCGTCTCGCTTTCCATCATCTCCGGACGAAGGTCCCCCGAAGTTGAGCTCTGCTGAGATGGGCTGAGATCCGAACTACAAGGTGAAAACTTCGGTTACCTTTGGAAATAATATAGGGGCGTTTCCTATTACAAAATTCCCCCTTTTTACTTACGGCTCGCTGGAGAGCTGATTCCTATGGGGAGACTGTGTGGCCGGGGCCCTTCCCGGCACAGGACCTTCCGGTGCAGATTTCTCTCCCCGCTTTGAGGCCTTGGCCTCCGGGTCTTCGGAAGCAGTCCTCTTCTCCCCCTGGAAGGAGGGACCCTCGATTCCCCCCTTACTGAAAGCCTCCTTGGCGGAGGTGGTAGTTTCCCTGTTCCCCCCTTCGCCCTCCTCCGAAGCCGCAAACTCCAACGTTTTGACTAACACGGGATCCGGCGTGGTCTCAGGGAGGGGGGCCGGACACCGTATCAGTTTTGCTTGCACTATCCACTCCTGTCCAAGGGATAGCTGGTTAAAAGGCAAACCCATGATAAATAAATGGACAATATTTCCAGACACGGGGCTACTTACTTGAGTATCCGGGCGATTGCAGCTTAGGCCGGCGTCCTCTGTCAAGTCCGGACGCATCTCTTGCGATCCGAAGAACAGTTTGTACATCTCCGCGGGTGTCAAACCCATGAAGTGCTGGAGAGCTCGTGGCCCCTCCGGATTAAATTCCCATAGGCGGAGGGGGCGACGTTTACAGGGCAGAAGGCGTCGGATCAGCATAACCTGTGCCACCACCACCAGATTAATCTCCCTTTCTTGGAGGTCTCGAATCCGGTCCTGCAACAGGGGTACGTCTTTGGACGCCCCCTAGTTAAGCCCCTTGTTGACCCATGACGTCAGCCGTTGTGGAGGGCCCGAGCGGAAGACGGGCGGCGGCTTCTGCCTGCTGCCCCTTGGAGCGGTGATATAGAACCACTCCTGTTGCCACGAGCCGAGCTCCTCCTGAAAAGAGCCCTCAGGCCATGGAGCATCGGCCCTCTTGCTTATGACCGGCCCGCCGCACTCTGCTTGACGCCCCTCAATCATCTTCGGCTCCACGTTGAAGGTTTTGAGCCACAAGCCGAAGTGAGGGGTAGTGCGGAGGAAGGCTTCGCAAACGACAATGAATGATGAGATGTGGAGGATGGACTTCGGAGCCAAGTCATGGAATTCCAGCCCATAGTAAAACATGAGCCCCCTCACGAAGGGATCCATTAGGAAGCCTAAACCACGACGGAGGTGAGACACGAACACAACGCTCTCGCCGGGCTCGGGAGTAGGAATAACTTGCCCTCGGGCAGGCAACCTATGCGAAATCTCGTAGGTCAAGTACCTGACGTCTCTCAGCTTTATCACGTCTTCTGCCGTGATGGAAGAGGGCATCCACCGGCCTTGTAGGTCGGAGCCGGACATTGTCGAAGGTCGAAGGTACCCGAATCTGGAGCCCTGGGTGTTGGAACTCGGGGGCGAGGGGCGGATTCGGTTGAGGATTGAAGAAAAAGAACTGGCCTTGGTCTCATTATAAAGAGGAAGAATACCAAGAGCCGTCCCCGTGACCGTTTGGAACCCGCCTTCGATGGAGGGGGCGTGGCAATGGGCGCGGTTGGGTTACCCATGTCCGTATTAATGGGAATCCCGGAATAAGGGGAACACGATCTCTGCTTCGACAAGATGTGCCAAGGAAACCGCTTCGCTAAATGCGCTGAGGTGGTATAATAAAAACAATTCAAGTAAAGGCTTGGTAGTGGTGTGACATCACGCCATGAAATACGTCAGCAGATTGAACTTGTGTAAATATTATTCTCTCTACGGTGGTATGTGGAAATTATTTTGCAAAGCCGGACACTATCCTGGTGTTCACAATCTTCTATAAATTATTCGGAGGAGGAACCCGCCTTGCAATGCCGAAGACAATATGCGCGCCGGACTCGTCGTCATTGAAGCCTGGTTCAGGGGCTACTGAGGGAGTCCTGGACTAGGGAGTGTCCGGATAGCTGAACTATCATCATCGGCCGTACTCCAAGACTATGAAGATACAAGATTGAAGACTTCGTCCCGTGTCCGGATGGGACTTTCCTTGGCGTGGAAGACAAGCTTGGCGATACAGATATGTAGATTTCCGACCATTGTAACCGACTCTGTGTAAGCCTAGCCCTCTCCGGTGTCTATATAAACCGGATGGCTTTAGTCCGTAGGACGAACAACAATCATACCATAGGCTAGCTTCTAGGGTTTAGCCTCCTTGATCTCGTGGTAGATCTACTCTTGTAACACACATCATCAATATTAATCAAGCAGGATGTAGGGTTTTACCTCCATCAAGAGGGCCCGAACCTGGGTAAAACATCATGTCCCTCGTCTCCTATTACCATCCGCCTAGACGCATAGTTCGGGACCCCCTACCCGAGATCCGCCGGTTTTGACACCGAGACTCGCCGATCATCAGGCAAGTCTCTCAAAGTCCATACTTTGTTTTCATACATGGATTCTATCTCGGATTGCATGGCTTCAAGCCATTTGTTGGAATTTGGGCCCGCCATCGCTTCTTCATAGTTCGAAGGTTCACCATTGTCTAACAACATGATTTCCAGGACAGGGTTGCCATACCACTCCGGTGTGGAACGTGTCCTTGTGGACCTACGAAGTTCAGTAGCAACTTGATCCGAAGTACCTTGATCATCATCATTAATTTCCTCTCCATTCGGTGTAGGCACCACAGGAACATTTTCCTGAGCTGCACTACTTTCCGGTTCAAGAGGTAGTACTTCATCGAGTTCTACTTTCCTCCCACTTACTCCTTCCGAGAGAAACTCTTTTTCCAGAAAGGATCCATTCTTGGCAACAAAGATCTTGCCTTCGGATCTAAGGTAGAAGGTATACCCAATGGTTTCCTTAGGGTATCCTATGAAGACGCATTTTTCCGACTTGGGTTCGAGCTTTTCAGGTTGAAGTTTCTTGACATAAGCATCGCATCCCCAAACTTTTAGAAACGACAGCTTAGGTTTCCTCCCAAACCATAATTCATACGGTGTCGTCTCAACGGATTTAGACGGAGCCCTATTTAAAGTGAATGTAGCTGTCTCTAGAGCGTATCCCCAAAATGATAGCGGTAAATCGGTAAGAGACATCATAGATCACACCATATCCAATAGAGTGCGATTACGACGTTCGGACACACCGTTACGCTGAGGTGTTCCACGAGGCGTGAGTTGTGAAACGATTCCACATTTCCTTAAGTGCGTACCAAATTTGTGACTTAAATATTCTCCTCCACGATCTGATCGTAAGAACTTTATCCTTGGTCAAGTTGATTCTCTACCTCATTCTGAAATTCCTTGAACTTTTCAAAGGTCTCAAACTTGTGTTTCATCAAGTAGACATACCGATATCTACTTAAGTCATCAGTGAAAGTGATAACATAACGATATCCTCCACGAGCCTCAACGCTCATTGGACCGCACACATCAGTATGTATGATTTCCAATAAGTTGGTTGCTCGCTCCATTGGTCCGGAGAACGGAGTCTTGGTCATTTTGCCCATGAGGCATGGTTCGCATGTGTCAAATTGTCACAGCCCTAGAAATATTGTTTGTAAATAGTTGCATCTTCATCCAGGCATCATGTTTAAATTTTTTGAGAACCTGAACTGAGGAATTCAGAAGCCTCAAAACTCTAAATAAAAGAAGGGCAGAAACCTAAAAATCTCATTCATTGTTCCAAAATGCTCTTCCTAAATGTTTGATAATTTTTGGCAAGGGTTCTGGTCCCAACCAAAATATTGAACATTTTTAAGGATTTATTTTTGGGACTTTGAATTTAATTCATTAGCTATTTGAATTTGAATTATATTCATATAATTAGAATATAATTTCAAATATCCCTGAATTATTTTATGAGCTTTTGGAAAAGTCCATCTAGCAAAATAAAATATTCAGAGGAGCTTTGGCATTGTTTGAATTATTATTTTTAATTCAAAACAGTGGAAAAAGAATTAAATAAAAGAAAAAAACAGAACAGAAATAAATAGAAAGGGAGAGAAGGCCACCTGGGCCACCTACCTGGCGCCACTTACCTGGCCCAGCTTCCCCAACGGCCCAGCCCACCGCCGCCCCCCCCCCTCCCCTGTCGTCTTCCTCCCTGCCAGGAGGACGGACACCGCGACGCCGCCGCGCGCGCCACCTCCACCCTGCCCGGCCACCTCCTGCTTACCTGCTCGCTGCAGGAGGCACCCGAGGAAGCCACGCACTCCCCCTTGCCCCCCCTGCACCTCTCTCCTCTCCCTCACTGGCTGCTCTCTTTCCCCTCTCCCTCTTTGTTCTTCGCCCGAACAGAGAGCCGCCGCCGTCGTTCGCTGCCACCACGCCCACCATGCTCCTCTCGCCTCCCCGTGTAGTCTGCAAACTCCGCCACCGCCTGTTACGTCGCCTCGAGCAAGCCCCGAGCGCTCGGACGCCCCAACTCGACCGCATCGACTCGTCTTCAAGCTTCGGTCGCCGGAGATCGCCGTCGCTGCCCCGTCGCCCCAGGCCTTCCCCGAGCGCGCCGACCGTCTCATCGTGATCTCAGTGAGCCCCTGCTTCGTTTCCCCCTAACCCCATGTCCGATTTCAAGCTCCAGCCGCTCTCTCCACCGGAGCCGAGACGCTCCGCCGCACGGGCTCGTCGCCGGTGAAGCCCCGGTGACCTTTTGGTCCCATGCATGCGTCCGTTGCACTCGTTGCGTCCCGTAGAGTAAAACTAGCGCGAAAACCGTCTCGTTTGCACACCGCAGCGCCGGTCCCGCGAACCCCCGAGCTCCGGCCGCCGCCGGGGTCGATGCCGCGCTCAACTCCGGCCACCCCACGCCCTCTCGTGGGTCCCCCTGGATGCGCGGGAGCACGGGCTCACTCTTGGTGCCCTCAGCGCGACCAGCCGCGGGCTGTAGCGCCGTCCCGAGCAACTCCGGCGAGGTCTCGCCGGCGTCACTTGCTGACATGGCTGGCTTAGTTAGCCACTAATCACCGCACCGTGTCACTGGCACTGGGCCCCACGCCTTAATTAATCTTAGTTTATTTTCTGTTTAGTTTAACTAACCACATGGGCCCCACCCGTTAGCTTTGACCACGCTGACATGGACGTTGACCGACCCCACACGTCAGTATTGACCTGCTGACGTGTCTGTTGACCCGGCCCCACCTGCCATTGACACTAACCAGCCTCAGTCACTGACCAGTGGACCCCACTGGTCAGGTTTGACCACCAGCAGCGTCTGTTGACCTGCTGACGTCATAGTGACGCAATGCTGACGCAATAAGTATTTTCTGGATTTATTATAATTCAGGAAATTCCAGAAAATTGTATAAACTTCTAAAATTCATAGAAATTCAACCGTAACTCCAAATTAAATAATTTATATATGAAAAATTATCAGAAAAATTCAAGGAATCCATCTGTACCATTTCCATGCATGTTAGAACAACTTATCACTACTGTTTAGGACAAATGAAGTGAATGACATTTAAATAACCACATATGGAGTTTGAATTTGAATCTTGGATTCAAACCAACTTCATTTAATCTGGTTTTAGGTGCATTAGCCCAAAACACATTCATATTGCCATGTCATAGCATGCATCATATTGTGCATTGCATTGATCGTGTTTTTTCTGTATTTGCCGGTAATTGTCCCCTCTCGATAGACGTGTACCGACGATGTGATCGATGACACCGATGAAGAGCTATATTATCTTCAGAAGTGCCAGGCAAGCAAAACCCCCTTGTTCATTCCAATACAATCCCACTCTCTCGCTCCTGCTCTCTTTTACTGCATTAGGACAACAACGATTCAACTGTTACTCGCTGCGGTAGCTGAACCCTTTATCCTTTGCATGACCTGTCATTGCCACAGTAAATAGATGAAACCCACTAGCATGAGTAGGAGTTGTTTGAGCCCTGATGTGCCTACTCATTTATGTTTGTTGTCATGCCTGCTACTGCTTAGAGTTGAGTCAGGTCTGATTCATCGGGGATGAATCAGAGGTGTGTGAACATGTCCTACTGTGTGTGAGCTAAGTGTGTGAATATGATTTGGTAAAGGTAGCGGTGAGAGGCCATGTAGGAGTACATGGTGGGTTGTCTCATTGCAGCCGTCCTCAGGAACTGAGTTCTGTGTTTGTGATCCATGATTCAGCTACTACCACGCATTGGGCCCGAAACCAATGGACCCTCTCGGCTTCTTGATCACCCTTGTCCTCTGTCCAGGAGTTGCAAGTAGTTTCTGGTGTTTGTAGTATGCTGGAGGCCGTGCGCAGCGCTGACCGTAGGGGTGGGCTGTGATGCAGTAGGCACGTGGCACGGTGTACCGGGCGCCCGTTTGGTGTCTCGGGAACCCTGTTCACATCGTTTGGGGCTGTGAGCGAAACTCCGGCCGGATCTCCTCATGGATGGAACCCGAATAGGCGATAAACCTGGACTAGAGACTCGAGTGTTTAGGCAGGCCGTGGCCGACACCCACGTTGGGCTTCTGCTTGAAGGTCGCCGAGTACATGTCGTGTAAACGGCGGTAAGTGGTGAGAGCGTGTGTGAAGAAGTACACCCCTGCAGGGTTAATATGATCTATTCGAATAGCCGTGTCCGCGGAAAAGGACTTCTGGGTTGCTTATATCAGTTCATAGACAAGTGAAAGTGGATACCCTAAAATACGCAAGATAAGCGTGAGTGCTATGGATGGCGTTCTCGTAGGGAGACGGGAGCGGATCCATAGTGGTGTATTGATATGGTGAATATGTGGACTCGTGTGCGCCACCTCAAAAGAGTTACATTGCAGTCGTAGTTCAGGATAGCCACCGAGTCAAAGCTGGCTTGCTGCAGTTAAACCCCACCATCCCCTTTGTTGATAATGATGCATATGTAGTTAGTTCTGATGTAAGTCTTGCTGGGTACATTTGTACTCACGTTGCTTAATTTATGTTTTTGCAGAGAGACTTCGGTCTCGCTAGTAGTTCCACGTGGACTTCGACGTTTAGCTTGTTACCTCAGCTACGATCTTGTGCCTCGGCAGGATTTGGTAGATAGTCAGGCTTCTCAGCCTTTTTCATTTATAGATGTCTGTACTCAGACATGATAGCTTCCGCTTGTGCTTTGTTTTGTATGCTCTGAATGTTGGGTCATGAGACCCATGTTTGTAATATCTCGCTCCTCGGAGCCTATGAATAAATACTTGAGTCATAGAGTCATGTTGTGATGCCATGTTGTGTTTGCACATATCGAGCATATTGTGTGTATGTTATTGAAATGCTTGGTATGTGTGGGATCTCACTATCTAGTTGTTTATCCTTAGTAGCCTCTCTTACCGGGAAATGTCTCCTAGTGTTTCCACTGAGCCATGGTAGCTTGCTACTGCTCCGGAACACTTAGGCTGGCCGGCATGTGTCCTTCTTCGTTCCTGTGTCTGTCCCTTTGGGGAAATGTCACGCGATGAATACCGGAGTCCTGTTAGCCCGCTACAGTCCGGTTCACCGGAGTCCTGCTAGCCCAGTGCTACAGCCTGGATTCACTCGCTGATGACCGACACGTTTGATGCTGGGTCATGGATGCCTGTCCTTGTAAGTCTGTGCCACTTTGGGTTTACGACTAGCCATGTCAGCCCGGGCTCCTTATCATATGGATGCTAGCGACACTGTCATATACGTGTGCCAAAAGGCGCAAACGGTCCCGGGTTAAGGTAAGGCGACACCCGTGGGAATACCGTGCGTGAGGCCGCAAAGTGATATGAGGTGTTACATGCTAGATCGATGTGGCATTGAGTCGGGGTCCTGACAGCGTTGGTATCAGAGCTTGACTGCCTGTAGGATTACCAAGCGAAACTGGTCGAAGTTGAGTCTAGAAATTCTTTAGTTATATAAGGGAATTGATTGTGGGATGGAACGTAAGGCTCTTTTTACTCCTTATACCTTATGCCCTTCTGATCTGAGTCATCTTATCTTTCCTACGGGGATTAAGAACTAGGCTATCTCTTCTTGCTATTAGGACCACGTGTTACTAATCCGTAGACTTATAGATTGTTGGATTTAAGCTTGAGTTCAGTTTCTACTACTTCCGTACGTTAACTGTTGATCTTGAAACCTTGATATTGTGCTTCGGAGTGGTTATGCCACCATTTTTGTGAATGTCTCAAATCTCTTCTGAGCATTTACAGCCGTTATGCTGTCCGAGTCATCCCAGGTTTCTAAGTAGTCTGATGCATTTGCAAATCCTTTCTTCCCGTTTCAATGTTCCCATGGGCTAGATTAACCACACTAATCAGTGAGTTGAGGTACTCCGTTACCTTGACATATATGTTGGAGATATTATTATGACCCTAGGTGTCTTAGGGGATCATCTAGTAATTTAGCCATGATTTGTGTTCCCAGTGTGATGATTCTGGCCATCATTCTCGAAAGCATCCCGTGATGCTACTTAGTAGTAGGTATTCTATTCCTGGGTTCTTGAACCCGAGATTCACTCTACTTACTTCATGTTGATAGTAATTGCTAGCGCCTTTAGGATATTAGTAACCTTTGCGATAGTCCTTGAAGTCCGTGGTATCTTCTTCTTCCAAATACCATGAACTACTTACGGCAGAAGTTTGTTGGATCAAAAGATCACAACAGAAGTGCTCTCGATGGGTTCTCCATTCTATAATTGTGACTTTGCCAGTTCTACCTTTCCGCATGGATTGTCCGGAAGAAATATGTTGAACTCGTTCGACATGCTAATCTATGCATTCACAACTCAGAAAATCATATGTTCCTTTGAGTTGTCCCTCTTTAGTTGTCTTCTGACCTTCGTCTATCAATTGATATCAAGGGTATGCATGCATTCGTTTATCGATGCCTATTACTCTTGTGGTCCGTCAAGCCATTCTGTCCTGAATGACTTGGAGAAACAAACTCCAGTACCTCATCCATATCTAGGATTGTGTCAAAGTAGTTGTATTCCACAGATCAAATGCCAATCCAGCTTTTGGTTTTGTTCTACCTTGGAGTATTACCCCCTTTATGACAGAATTGTCATGAGAACTGCACCAACTCTCATGAATTTTGACGTAGTGATACTTCTCACCATCATTAGTCATTCCTCGGCCCTTGTGTTGATGCAACCGGAATACCGACAAATGAATTGTGATGTGTGAAATCAATACTCGCAGCAACCTCGTTGCTTGGTAGTTAAATGGACGATAACCTCATTCTTAGCGTGTTGGTTTTTGAATCATCCTTCTAAGACTGATCGTGCCACCTAGTCCTTATTTCGGTGCACCCTTCGATTGATGAGTTAGGATCTTGTCAAGTCCTCACTCATTTGATCATATCGTCTTGCCCTCAAAAGCGAGATTGTTCTCGAGCTTCGTAACATACCGGTGGTTCATGATTTTCTGAATATCTTCTCGGAAGTATCACCAGGTCGTCACCTGATCGTTATGTTGAGCTCGTGATCAAGTTGGTTTCTTGTGAACCACCTTCTCTCCAAGAATCGATGTTAGATATCCCTGAGCTAGTTGGTTAAGCTAGACAACAACTTGGAGAGTTGGAGGATAAAAGCTTGCCTGACTTAGTTCGTTCCAAAGGGATAATCTTGTGTAGTGTGTGTTGAAGAAAGATGATATCTTCATCGATTGGTCCCTGTGATCAGTTGCTGGACCTATTGTCTTATCAATCCTTTGATTTGAGTGTGGGCTATCGTCAAATCAAATCAGTACCAATGATACTCGTAATGTTGTCTTATTCGTGGTTGATCCCTCGAGCATACACCATTACATCTTTGGCCTGACCAATGCTATCACTTGTTCACTTAACTATGGAATTCCTTTTAAAAGGAAACCCAGATGAATTATTGTTGAGCCCATTGACAACATCCTTATCTCCTCCATGATTTTGTTGGACATTAAGCTAGTGTTGGAAACTTTTGAAAGCATTTTCTTCATGCTAGCTCATGAAGTATTTGTTGATGAAAGGAGTGACTTCCTTTTATACACGTGCATTTGGTGAAAGTTGCCGCCGTGAATTTGAGAAAGTTAGTTTTGCTTCCTCTGGAATCATCCCAAGTCAGTCATGCATACGTGCGAAGTATTCTGTGGTCTGGAGACTTGCAACCTTCATTCCATATGTGTTCCGAGCACACCAAGCCACCGATTGAGTTGTTCAAAGATAAAGGAGTCTGTCCAAGGTGAACTCTTTGTACTTCCACGCGTGGAGACTTTGATGTCATTAATGATGGTTCCCCCTCCTGAACTCGGTAGTGTTTTATTATAAGACTACTTTGTGGTCATGCTTGTCTGGAACAACGTGTTCACATGTTTGTAGCAGAACCAGCTCATGTTTTGGAGCTTGCTATCGTAGTTCATCTCCCAAGAATCCCGCAACGTCATCTCGTCGATTTGTGTTGCAAACTTTCATTTTTCTTCCTAGACTCGATGGGTCTGGAATATTCTGACACCAACCAGATCTGAATCTCAGGCAGATATGATGGTTGGGACATTTCCCCAAGAACTATAATATTGGCTCCTCGATAACTGGTAAAGTGGATGTCGTGGCCAACACACCCAGCCGGAAGACCTCCTGTTGTAGTATCTTGATTTGAGGAAGTTGGCCACCTCCCCATAAGGATTTCATAGGATTTACCTCCGTAACTGTTCCTTATGGATTCTATTGCTCCCGAAGTCCGACCTTTTACTTGATGTTCTAGTTATCAAACCATATCTATGAATGGGATACACTAGCACATCAAGGAGAACATTAGAAGCGGAGTGCTAAATGTCTCTCGGTCGATCATCCAGATTTTATTTCCTTGGCCCCGCCAAGGGTGAAATCTGAGAAGGTGTTATCTTCCTTTGCATCTGCATCCTCCATCACCATTCATCATGGTAGTAAGTTGTGTTACCGGACCCTTGACACGGATGTTGATAAAACCTTGATGATTATGGAAATGCTCAAGTTCTTGAGAGCACGCACAAGCGCTACGTGTTATCTTCGGCACTAGCTGGGTTTGCTCTCAGTTTCCTCGGCAATGCTATGACCTATTCAAACAGTGAATTCACTCTCTATTGTTGGGTTCTTCCCCAGTTACCAGAATCATTCCCAGCATTTGCATTTTGTTCCCAGCTTGCACCGCCAATGTGCCATTCTACCATGGGTCTCTTCCATTTCCGGTGATAAGCAAATTCATCCATTACGTTGTCTTCAACAAGGTAATCCACATCATCCAAGTTTGAGTATGCCATTCTACCGACCCCCCTCCAAACGATCGCTCGAGAATTGTCTTAGGCTGGTTTAAAGAGTTTCAATGATCTCTGAATCAAAAGTAATTCTTTTTGCCACTTAAGGGAATATCTCTACGAGTCACCTTCCCTAAGGTGTATCGTTATGGTATCATGGCAACTCAACTCCTCGCTACGTTGACAATCGTTTACCACCTTCTTAAACGTGAAATTGTTGTCTACCTAGTGAACCTTCGTCATCCGTTTCTGCCCACCCCTCTTGATGTGTATCTCGTGTCTCAACCCGAGAGATGGTCCTATGTCTCATTCCGTGAGTTGTTCGATCTTCGAGAAGATCGACCCTTCTAGAGTCTCCTTCTTCCCTCCATGTCATGTTGGCAGGATTTCTCAGAGCAAGACATCAAGACAATGATGGTGATCGAATCAACGTTCCTATGAAGTGCAACCTGGATCGTGAAGATTGTACCAGTTGCGTTCCCCCTTCACCTTACCCTACGCTTGAATCTCGGGACGAGATTTTTGTTTAGTGGGGGTGAGTTGTCATAGCCCTAGAAATATTGTTTGTAAATAGTTGCATCTTCATCCAGGCATCATGTTTAAATTTTTTGAGAACCTGAACTGAGGAATTCAGAAGCCTCAAAACCCTAAATAAAAGAAGGGCAGAAACCTAAAAATCTCATTCATTGTTCCAAAATGCTCTTCCTAAATGTTTGATAATTTTTGGCAAGGGTTCTGGTCCCAACCAAAATATTGAACATTTTTAAGGATTTATTTTTGGGACTTTGAATTTAATTCATTAGCTATTTGAATTTGAATTATATTCATATAATTAGAATATAATTTCAAATATCCCTGAATTATTTTATGAGCTTTTGGAAAAGTCCATCTAGCAAAATAAAATATTCAGAGGAGCTTTGGCATTGTTTGAATTATTATTTTTAATTCAAAACAGTGGCAAAAGAATTAAATAAAAGAAAAAAACAGAACATAAATAAATAGAAAGGGAGAGAAGGCCACCTGGGCCACCTACCTAGCGCCACTTAACTGGCCCACCTTCCCCAACGGCCCAGCCCACCGCCGCCCCCCCTCCCCTATCGTCTTCCTCCCTGCCAGGAGGACGGACACCGCGACGCCGCCGCGCGCGCCACCTCCACCCTGCCCGGCCACCTCCTGCTTACCTGCTCGCCGCTGGAGGCACCCGAGGAAGCCACGCACTCCCCCTCGCCCCCCTGCACCTCTCTCCTCTCCCTCACTCGCTGCTCTCTTTCCCCTCTCCCTCTTCGTTCTTCGCCCGAACAGAGAGCCGCCGCCGTCGTTCGCTGCCACCACGCCCACCATGCTCCTCTCGCCTCCCCGTGTAGTCTGCAAACTCCGCCACCGCCTGTTACGTCGCCTCGAGCAAGCCCCGAGCGCTCGGACGCCCCAACTCGACCGCATCGACTCGTCTTCAAGCTTCGGTCGCCGGAGATCGCCGTCGCTGCCCCGTCGCCCCAGGCCTTCCCCGAGCGCGCCGACCGTCTCATCGTGATCTCCGTGAGCCCCTGCTTCATTTCCCCCTAACCCCATGTCCGATTTCGAGCTCCAGCCGCTCCCTCCACCGGAGCCGAGACGCTCCACCGCACGGGCTCGTCGCCGGTGAAGCCCCGGTGACCTTTTGGTCCCACGCATGCGTCCATTACACTCGTTGCGTCCCGTAGAGTAAAACTAGCGCGACAACCGTCTCGTTTGCACACCGCAGCGCCGGTCCCGTGAACCCCCGAGCTCCGGCCGCCGCCGGGGTCGATGCCGCGCTCAACTCCGGCCACCCCACGCCCTCTCGTGGGTCCCCCTGGATGCACGGGAGAACGGGCTCACTCTTGGTGCCCTCAGCGCGACCAGCCGCGGGCTGTAGCGCCGTCCCGAGCAACTCCGGCGAGGTCTCGCCGTCGCCGTGGTCGCCGGCGTCACTTGCTGACGTGGCTGGCTTAGTTAGCCACTAATCACCGCACCGTGTCACTGGCACTGGGCCCCACGCCTTAATTAATCTTAGTTTATTTTCTGTTTAGTTTAACTAACCACATGGGCCCCACCCGTTAGCTTTGACCACGCTGACATGGACGTTGACCGACCCCACACGTCAGTATTGACCTGCTGACGTGTCTGTTGACCCGGCCCCACCTGCCATTGACACTAACCAGCCTCAGTCACTGACCAGTGGACCCCACTGGTCAGGTTTGACCACCAGCAGCGTCTGTTGACCTGCTGACGTCATAGTGACGCAATGCTGACGCAATAAGTATTTTCTGGATTTATTATAATTCAGGAAATTCCAGAAAATTGTATAAACTTCTAAAATTCATAGAAATTCAACCGTAACTCCAAATTAAATAATTTATATATGAAAAATTATCAGAAAAATTCAAGGAATCCATCTGTACC
Source organism: Triticum aestivum (assembly GCF_018294505.1). Lineage (NCBI taxonomy): Eukaryota > Viridiplantae > Streptophyta > Magnoliopsida > Poales > Poaceae > Triticum > Triticum aestivum. Next base: position 657,242,551 of record NC_057813.1, on the reverse strand, counting down.
ATTTCCATGCATGTTAGAACAACTTATCACTACTGTTTAGGACAAATGAAGTGAATGACATTTAAATAACCACATATGGAGTTTGAATTTGAATCTTGGATTCAAACCAACTTCATTTAATCTGGTTTTAGGTGCATTAGCCCAAAACACATTCATATTGCCATGTCATAGCATGCATCATATTGTGCATTGCATTGATCGTGTTTTTTCTGTATTTGCCGGTAATTGTCCCCTCTCGATAGACGTGTACCGACGATGTGATCGATGACACCGATGAAGAGCTATATTATCTTCAGAAGTGCCAGGCAAGCAAAACCCCCTTGTTCATTCCGATACAATCCCACTCTCTCGCTCCTGCTCTCTTTTACTGCATTAGGACAACAACGATTCAACTGTTACTTGCTGCGGTAGCTGAACCCCTTTATCCTTTGCATGACCTGTCATTGCCACAGTAAATAGATGAAACCCACTAGCATGAGTAGGAGTTGTTTGAGCCCTGATGTGCCTACTCATTTATGTTTGTTGTCATGCCTGCTACTGCATAGAGTTGAGTCAGGTCTGATTCATCGGGGATGAATCAGAGGTGTGTGAACATGTCCTACTGTGTGTGAGCTAAGTGTGTGAATACGATTTGGTAAATGTAGCGGTGAGAGGCCATGTAGGAGTACATGGTGGGTTGTCTCATTGCAGCCGTCCTCAGGAACTGAGTTCTGTGTTTGTGATCCATGATTCAGCTACTACCACGCATTGGGCCCGAAACCAATGGACCCTCTCGGCTTCTTGATCACCCTTGTCCTCTGTCCAGGAGTTGCGAGTAGTTTCTGGTGTTTGTAGTATGCTGGAGGCCGTGCGCAGCGCTGACCGTAGGGGTGGGCTGTGATGCGGTAGGCACGTGGCACGGTGTACCGGGTGCCCGTTTGGTGTCTCGGGAACCCTATTCACATCGTTTGGGGCTGTGAGCGAAACTCCGGCCGGATCTCCTCATGGATGGAACCCGAATAGGCGATAAACCTGGACTAGAGACTCGAGTGTTTAGGCAGGTCGTGGCCGACACCCACGTTGGGCTTCCGCTTGAAGGTCGCCGAGTACATGTCGTGTAAACGGCGGTAAGTGGTGAGAGCGTGTGTGAAGAAGTACACCCCTGCAGGGTTAATATGATCTATTCGAATAGCCGTGTCAGCGGAAAAGGACTTCTGGGTTGCTTATATCAGTTCATAGACAAGTGAAAGTGGATACCCTAAAATACGCAAGATAAGCGTGAGTGCTATGGATGGCGTTCTCGTAGGGAGACGGGAGCGGATCCATAGTGGTGTATTGATATGGTGAATATGTGGACTCGTGTGCGCCACCTCAAAAGAGTTACATTGCAGTCGTAGTTCAGGATAGCCACCGAGTCAAAGCTGGCTTGCTGCAGTTAAACCCCACCATCCCCTTTGTTGATAATGATGCATATGTAGTTAGTTCTGATGTAAGTCTTCTGGGTACATTTGTACTCACGTTGCTTAATTTATGTTTTTGCAGAGAGACTTCGGTCTCGCTAGTAGTTCCACGTGGACTTCGACGTTTAGCTTGTTACCTCAGCTACGATGTTGTGCCTCGGCAGGATTTGGTAGATAGTCAGGCTTCTCAGCCTTTTTCATTTATAGATGTCTGTACTCAGACATGATAGCTTCCGCTTGTGCTTTGTTTTGTATGCTCTGAATGTTGGGTCATGAGACCCATGTTTGTAATATCTCGCTCCTCGAAGCCTATGAATAAATACTTGAGTCATAGAGTCATGTTGTGATGCCATGTTGTGTTTGCACATATCGAGCATATTGTGTGTATGTTATTGAAATGCTTGGTATGTGTGGGATCTGACTATCTAGTTGTTTATCCTTAGTAGCCTCTCTTACCGGGAAATGTCTCCTAGTGTTTCCACTGAGCCATGGTAGCTTGCTACTGCTCCGGAACACTTAGGCTGGCCGGCATGTGTCCTTCTTCGTTCCTGTGTCTGTCCCTTTGGGGAAATGTCACGCGATGAATACCAGAGTCCTGTTAGCCCACTACAGCCCGGTTCACCGGAGTCCTGCTAGCCCAGTGCTATAGCCTGTATTCACTCGCTAATGACTGACACGTTCGATGCTGGGTCATGGATGCCTGTCCCTGTAAGTCTGTGCCACTTTGGGTTTACGACTAGCCATGTCAGCCCGGGCTCCTTATCATATGGATGCTAGCGACACTGTCATATACGTGTGCGAAAAGGCGCAAACGGTCCCGGGTTAAGGTAAGGCGACACCCGTGGGAATACCGTGCGTGAGGCCGCAAAGTGATATGAGGTGTTACATGCTAGATCGATGTGGCATTGAGTCGGGGTCCTGACACAAATGATTCATAATCGAGAGACTCTAAAAGTCCATCAGCATGGAGCTTCTTCATGTGCTTGACACCAATGTGACCAAGGCGGCAGTGCCACACGTATGTGGGACCATCGTTATCAACTTTACATCTTCTGGTATTCACACTATGAATATGTGTAACATTACGTTCGAGATTCATTAAGAATAAACCATTAACCATCGGGGCATGACCATAAAACATATTTCTCATATAAATAGAACAACATTATTCTCGGATTTAAATGAGTAGCCATCTCGTATTAAATGAGATCCTGATACAATGTTCATGCTCAAACTTGGCACTAAATAACAATTATTGAGGTTTAAAACTAATCCCGTAGGTAAATGTAGAGGTAGCGTGCCGACGGCGATCACATCGACCTTGGAACCATTCCTGACGCACATCGTCAGCTCGTCCTTCGCCAGTCTCCGCTTATTCCGTAGCTCCTGCTTTGAGTTACAAATATGAGCAATGGCACCGGTATCAAATACCCAGGAGCTACTACGAGTACTGGTAAGGTACACATCGATTACATGTATATAACATATACCTTTAGTGTTGCCGGCCTTCTTGTCCGCTAAGTATTTGGGGCAGTTCCACTTCCAGTGACGCTTCCCTTTGCAATAAAAGCACTCAGTCTCAGGCTTGGGTCCATTCTTTGACTTCTTCCCGGCAACAGGCTTACCGGGTGCGGCAACATCCTTGCCGTCCTTCTTGAAGTTCTTCTTACCCTTGCCTTTCTTGAACTTAGTGTTTTTATTGACCATCAACACTTGATGTTCCTTTTTGATTTCTACCTCTACTGACTTCAGCATTGAAAATACTTCAGGAATATTTTTCACCATCCCCTGCATATTGTAGTTCATCACAAAGCTCTTGTAGCTCGGTGGGAGCGACTGAAGGATTCTGTCAATGACCGCCTCGTCCGGGAGGTTAATGTCCAGCTGGGACAGGCGGTTGTGCAACCCAGACATTTTGAGTATGTGCTCACTGATAGAACTATTTTCCTCCATCTTACAACTATAGAACTTGTCGGAGACTTCATATCTCTCGACCCGGGCATGAGCTTGGAAAACCATTTTCAGCTCCTCGAACATCTCATATGCTCCGTGTTGCTCAAAACGCTTTTGGAGCCCTGGTTCTAAGCTGTAAAGCATGTCACACTGAATGAGGGAGTAATCATCAGCACGTGACTGCCAAGCGTTCATAACGTCTTGGTTCTCTGGGATGGGTGCTTCACCTAGCGGTCCTTCTAGGACATATGCTTTCTTGGCAGCTATGAGGATGATCCTCAGGTTCCGGACCCAGTCCTTATAGTTGCTGCCATCATCTTTCAGCTTGGTTTTCTCTTGGACCGCGTTGAAGTTCATGTTGACACCAGCGTTGGCCATATGATCTACAAGACATATTTGCAAAGGTTTTAGACTAAGTTCATGATAACTGAGTTCATCTAATCAAATTATTTAATGAACTCCCACTCAGATTAGACATCCCTCTAGTCATCTAAGTGTTACATGATCCGAGTCGACTAGGCCGTGTCCGATCATCACGTGAGACGGACTAGTCATCATCGGTGAACATCTCTATGTTGATCGTATCTTCCATACGACTCATGTTCGACCTTTTGGTCTTTGTGTTCCGAGGCCATGTCTGTACATGCTAGGCTCGTCAAGTTAACCTAAGTGTTTTGCATGTGTAAACCTGTCTTACACCCGTTGTATGTGAACGCTAGAATCTATCACACCCGATCATCACGTGGTGCTTCGAAACAACGAACTTTCGCAACGGTGCACAGTTAGGGGGGACAAATTCTTGAAATTATTATGAGGGATCATCTTATTTACTACCGTCGTTCTAAGTAAACAAGATGCAAAAACATGATAAACATCACATGCAATCAAATAGTAGTGACATGATATGGCCAATATCATATAGCTCCTTTGATCTCCATCTTTGGGGCTCCATGATCATCTTCGTCACCGGCATGACACCATGATCTTCATCATCATGATCTTCATCATCATGATCTTCATCATCATGATCTCCATCATCTGTCTCCATGAAGTTGATCGCCAACTATTACTTCTACTACTATAGCTAACGGTTTAGCAATAAAGTAAAGTAATTACATGGCGTTAAATCATTGACACGCGGGTCATACAATAATTAAGACAACTCCTATGGCTCCTGCCGGTTGTCATACTCATCGACATGCAAGTCGTGATTCCTATTACAAGAACATGATCTCATACATCAAAATATATCATTCATCATTCATCACAACTTTTTGGCCATATCACATCACAAACAATTGCTGCAAAAACAAGTTAGACGTCCTCTAATTGTTGTTGCATCTTTTACGTGGCTGCAATAGGGTTCTAGCAAGAACGTTTTCTTACCTACGAAAAAGCCACAACGTGATTTTTCAACTTCTATTTAGCCTTCATAAGGACCCTTTTCATCGAATCCGCTCCAACTAAAGTGGGAGAGACAGACACCCGCTAGCCACCTTATGCAACTAGTGCATGTCAGTCGGTGGAACCTGTCTCACGTAAGCGTACGTGTAAGGTCGGTCCAGGCCGCTTCATCCCACAATACCACTGAAGCAAAATAAGACTAGTAGTGGCAAGAAAGTTGACAACATCTACGCCCACAACAAATTTGTGTTCTACTCGTGCAAAGAGAACTACGCATAGACCTAGCTCATGATGCCACTGTTGGGGAACGTTGCAGAAAAAAAAATTCCTACGGTTTCACCAAGATCAATCTATGAGTTCATCTAGCAATGAGAGAGAGGAGTGCATCTACATACCCTTGTAGATCGAGCGGAAGTGTTCAAGAGAACGGGGTTGAGGGAGTCGTACTCGTCGTGATCCAAATCACCGGAGATCCTAGCGCCAAACGGACGGCACCTCCGCGTTTAACACACGTACGGTCAGTGTGACGTCTCCTCCTTATTGATCCAGCAAGGGGGAAGGAGAGGTTGATGAAGATCCAGCAGCACGACGGCGTGGTGGTGGATGCAGCAGGGATCCCGGCAGGGCTTCGCCAAGCGTCTGCGGGAGGGAGAGGTGTAGCAAGGGGGAAGGGAGGCGCCAATTGCAAGGGTAAGTCTCCCCTCCCTCCCCCCTCTCTATATAGGGTCCCCAGGGGGGGCGCCAGCCCTAGGAGATGGGATCTCCTAGGGGGCCGGCGGCCAGGGGGGTTCCTTGCCCCCCAAGGCAAGTGGAGGCGCCCCCTCCCCTAGGGTTCCCAACCCTAGGCGCAGGAGGGCCCAAGGGGGGGCCCACCAGCCCACCAGGGGATGGTTCCCCTCCCACTTCAGCCCATGGGCCCCTCCGGGATAGGTGGCCCCACCCTGTGGACCCCCGGGACCCTTTCGGTAGTCCCGGTACAATACCGGTGACCCTCGAAACTTTCCCGATGGCCGAAACTCGACTTCCCATATATAATTCTTTACCTCCGGACCATTCGGGAACTCCTCGTGACATCCGGGATGTCATCCGAGACTCGGAACAACTTTCGGTTTCCTGCATACTTATATCTATACAACCCTAGCGTCACCGAACCTTACGGGTTCGGGAGACACGTAGACATGACCGAGATGGCTCTCCGGCCAATAACCAATAATGGGATCTGGATACCCATGTTGGCTCCCACATGCTCCTCGATGATCTCATTGGATGAACCACGATGTCGAGGATTCAAGCAACCCCGTATACAATTCCCTTTGTCAATCGATATGTTACTTGCCCGAGATTCGATCGTCGGTATCCTAATACCTCGTTCAATCTTGTTACCGGCAAGTCACTTTACTCGTACCGTAATGCACGATCCTATGACCAGACACTTGGTCACTTTGAGCTCATTATGATGATGCATTACCGAGTGGGCCCAGAGATACCTCTCCGTCATACAGAGTGACAAATCCCAGTCTCGATCCGTGTCAACCCAACAGACACTTTTGGAGATACCCGTAGTATACCTTTATAGTCACCCAGTTACGTTGTGACGTTTGGTACACCCAAAGCAATCCTACGATGTCCGGGAGTTACACGATCTCATGGTCTAAGGAAAAGATACTTGACATTGGAAAAGCTCTAGCAAACGAACTACACTATCTTGTGCTATGCTTAGGATTGGGTCTTGTCCATCACATCATTCTCCTAATGATGTGATCTCGTTATCAATGACATCCAATGTCCATAGTCAGGAAGCCATGACTATCTGTTGATCAACGAGCTAGTCAACTAGAGGCTCACTAGGGACATGTTGTGGTCTATGTATTCACACGTGTATTATGATTTCTGGATAATACAATTATAACATGAATAAAAGACAATTATCATGAACAAGGAAGTATAATAATAATCCCTTTATTATTGCCTCTAGGGCATATTTCCAACAGAAACTACTAGCTAATCCTTTTAGGAGATGGAATATTACATCCCGATATGCATCTAATCTATGTGGATGAAGTTTATGGATTATTTAAGCTTGCATGTATGCCCGAGGATGTTATCAAGAAGAAGATCTTCCCTTTATATCTGAAGGGAAAGGCATTCACATGGTTTAGGCTATGTGATGATATTGGATCATGGAACTACAACCGGTTGAAATTGGAATTTCATCAGAAGTTTTATCCTATGCATCTGGTTCATCGTGATCGTAATTATATATATAATTTTTGGCCTCGCGAAGGAGAAAGTTTCACTCAAGCTTGGGGGAGGCTTAATTCAATGTTATATTCATGCCCCAATCATGAGCTCTCAAGAGAAATTATTATTCAATTTTTATGCTCGGCTTTCTCTCAACAATTGCTCCATGCTCGATACTTCTTGTACTGGTTCTTTTATGATGAAGACTATTGAATTCAGATGGGATTTATTGGAAAGAATTAAACGCAACTCTGAAGATTGGGAACTGGACAAAGGTAAGGAGTCAGGTATAATACCTAAGTTTGATTGTGTTAAATCTTTTATGGATACCAATGCTTTTTGTGAATTTAGCACTGAACATGGACTTGACTCTGAGATAGTAGCTTCTTTCTGTGAATCATTTGCTACTCATGTTGATCTCCCTAAGGAGAAGTGGTTTAAATATCATCCTACTATTGAAGTAAAAGTAGTAGAACCTATTAAAGTTGAAGAAAACACTATTAGTTATAATGTTGATCCCATTGTTCCTACTGCTTATATTGAGAAACCACCTTTCCCTATTAGAATAAAGGATCATGCTAAAGCTTCAACTGTGGTTCATAAGAGTAATGCTAGAACACCTACACCCCCTGAGCAAATTAAAGTTGAACCTAGTATTGCTATGGTTAAAGATCTCTTGGTCGATAATATTGATGGACATGTTATTTACTTCTGTGATGAAGCTGCTAGAATTGCTAGACCCGATACTAAAATAAACATAGATCTGTTGTTGGCATGCGTGTTGTTTCTGTTAAAATAGCATATCATTGTTATCATGGCTTATGTGATATGGGTGCTAGTGCAAGTGCAATACCTCATCCCTTATACGAAGAAATTATGCATGATATCGCACCTGCTGAAATAGAAGGTATTGATGTTACTATTAAGCTTGCCAATAGAGATACTATTTCACCTATTGGGATTATTAGAGATGTTGATGTCTTATGTGGGAAAATTAAATATCCTACTGATTTTCTTGTTCTTGGTTCCCCACAAGATGACTTTTGTCCCATTATATTTGGTAGACCCTTCTTGACTACTGTTAATGCTAGGATAGACTGTGAAAAAGATATTGTTACTATTGGGTTAGGGGATATGTCTCATGATTTTAATTTTTCTAAAATCCGTAGACAACCCCATGATAAAGAATTTCCTAGTAAAGATGAAATTATTGGTCTTGCTTCTATGGTCGTCCTCCTAATGATCCTTTAGAACAATATTTGCTAGACAATGAAAATGATATGTTTATGAATGAAAGAAGGGAAATAGATGAAGTATTATTTAAATAGGGACCTATTTTGAAACACAACTTGCCTATTGAAATCCTAGGGGATCCTCCTCCACCCAAGGGTGATCCTGTGTTTGAGCTTAAACAATTACCTGATACTCTTAAATATGCTTATCTTGATGAAAACAAGATATATCATGTTATTATTAGTGCTAACCTTTCAGAGCATGAAGAAGAGAAATTATTGAAAACTCTAAAGAAGCACCGTGATGCTATTGGATATACTCTTGATGGTCTTAAGGGCATTAGTCTCACTCTATGCCAGCACAAAATAAAACTGGAGAAAGATGCTAAACAAGTTCTTGATCACCAACGACAGTTAAATCCTAAGATGAAAGAAGTGGTAAGAAATGAAATATTAAAGCTTCTGGAGGCATGTATAATTTATCCTGTTGCTGATAGTCAATGGGTAAGTCATGTCCATTGTGTCCCTAAGAAGGGAGGTATTACCGGTGTTCCTAAAGATAAGGATGAATTGATCCCACATAGAATTGTTATAGGTTATAGAATGGTAATTGATTTCCGCAAATTAAATAAAGCTACTAGAAAAGATCATTACCCTTTACCTTTTATTGATAAAATGCTAGAAAGACTATCTAAACATACACATTTTTTCTTTCTAGATGGTTATTCTGGTTTCTCTCAAATACCCGTGTCAAAAGAGGATCAAGATAAGACCACTTTCACTTTCCCTTTCGGTACCTTTGCTTATAGACATATGCCTTTTGGTTTATGTAATGCACCTGCTACCTTTCAAAGATGTACGACTGCTATATTCTCTGACTTCTGTGAAAAGATTGTTGAGGTTTTCATGGATGATTTCTCCATGTATGGAACTTCTTTTGATGATTGCTTAAGCAACCTTGATCGAATCTTGCAGAGATGTGAAGAAACTAATCTTGTCTTGAATTGGGAGAAGTGCCACTTTATGGTTAATGAAGGTATAGTCTTGGGGCATAAAATTTCTGAAAGAGGTATTGAAGTTGATAAAGCTAAAGTTGATGCTGTTGAAAAGATGTCGTGTCCTAAGGACATCAAAGGTATAAGAAGTTTCCTTGGTCACGCCGGTTTTTATAGGAGGTTCATTAAAGACTGCTAAAAAATTTCTAGGCCTCTTACTAATCTCTTACAAAAAGTTGTTCCTTTTGTCTTTGATGACGATTGTGTAGAAGCATTTGAAATACTTAAGAAAGCCTTGATTTCTGCCCCTATTGTTCAGTGGAATTTACCTTTTGAAATTATGCTCGATGCTAGTGATTATGTTGTAGGTGCTGTTCTAGGACAAAGAGTTGATAAGAAATTAAATGTTATCCAATATGCTAGTAGAACTCTAGACGGTGCCCAGAGAAATTATGCTACCACTGAAAAATAATTTTTAGCAGTTGTATTTGCTTGTGATAAGTTCAGACCTTATATTGTTGATTCCAAAGTAACTGTTCACACTAATCATGCTGCTATTAAATACCTTATTGAAAAGAAAGATGCTAAACCTAGACTTATTAGATGGGTTCTCTTGCTATAAGAATTTGATTTGCATATTATTGATAGAAAGGGAGCTGAGAACCCCGTTGCGGACAACGTGTCTATGTTAGAGAATGTTCTTCATGACCAACTACCTATTGATGATAGCTTTCCCGATGAAAAATTAGCTGTCATAAATGCTTCTCCTACTGCTCCATGTATGCTGATTATGCTAATTACATTGTTGCTAAATTTATACCACCTAGTTTCACATACCAGTAAAAGAAAAAGTTTTTCTATGATTTAAGAAATTACTTCTGGGATGACCCACACCTTTATAAAGAAGGAGTAGATGGTGTTATTAGACATTGTGTACCTAAGCATGAATAGGAACATATCCTACGCAAGTGTCATTCCGAGGCATATGGAGGACACCATGCCGGAGATAGAACTGCACATGAGGTATTGGAATACGGTTTTTATTGGCCTACTCTCTTCAAAGATGCCTGTAAGCTTGTCTTGTCTTGTGATGAATGTCAAAGAATTGGTAATATTAGTAGACGTCAAGAAATGCCTATGAACTATTCACTTGTCATTGAACCATTTGATGTTTGGGGCTTTGATTATATGGGATCTTTTCCTTCCTCTAATGGGCATACACATATTTTAGTTGCTGTTGATTACATTACTAAGTGGGTAGATGCTATTTCAACTAGTAGTGCTGATCATAACACTTCTATTAAGATGCTTAAAGAAGTTATTTTCTGAGGTTTGGAGTCCCTAGATACTTAATGACTGATGGTGGTTCACATTTTATTCATGGTGCTTTTCATAAAATGCTTGCTAAGTATGATGTTATTTATAGAATTGCATCACCATACCATCCACAGTCTAGTGGTCAAGTAGAATTGAGTAATAGAGAGATTGTGATATGGAAGAAATAAAAATTGCTCTTTAAATATGTATGACTTATTAGTGTGAAGAAAATAAGCTTTATACGAGCTTGTGATATGAAAGAAATAAAAGCAACGGACTACATAATAAAGGTCCCTATCACAAGTGGCAATATAAAGTGATGTTCTTTTGCATTAAGATTTTGTGCATACAACCATAAAAGCGCATGACAACCTCTGCTTCCCTATGCGAAGGGCCTATCTTTTATTTTTGTCTTCTACCTTATACAAGAGTCATGGTGATCTTCACCTTTCCTTTTTACACTTTATCCTTTGGCAAGCACTATGTGTTGGAAAGATCCTGACACACACACACACACACACACAGATATATATATATATATATATATATATATATATCCAATTGGATGTAGGTTTTCATAAAGTATTATTGTTGACATTACCCTTGAGGTAAAAGGTTGGGAGGCAAAAGTGTAAGCCCCTATCTTTCTCTGTGTCCGCTTGAAATTCATACCCATAAGTATCACGTGAGTGTTAGAAATTGTAAAAGACTAAATGATAGTTGAGTATGTGGACTTGCTGAAAAGCTCTTATATTGACTCTTTCCGATGTATGATAAATTGCAATTGCTTCAATGACTAAGATTATAGTTTGTTAGTTTTCAATGAAGTTTCTGATTCATACTTTACATTGTGAATAGATTGTTACTTAAGCATAAGAAATCATATGACAATATATATGTTGTTGTTCTAAAAATGGTCATGACGCCCTCATGTCCGTATTTTATTTTATCGACACCTCTATTTCTAAACATGTGGATATATTTTTTGATATCGGCTTCCGCTTGAGGACAAGCGAGGTCTAAGCTTGGGGGAGTTGATACGTCCATTTTGCATCATGCTTTTATATCAATATTTATTGCATTATGGGATGTTACTACACATTATGTCACAATAATTATGCCTTTCTATCTTATTTTTACAAGGTTTATGTGAAGAGAGAGAATGTCGGCAGTTGGAATTCTGGCTAGAAAAGGAGCAAATATTAGAGACCTATTCTGCACAACTCCAAAAGTCCCGAAACTCCACGAAAGTCAGTTTGGAATATATTTAAAATATTGGGTGAATAGAGCACCAGAGGGGGGGCACCCACCGTCCACAAGGTTGGAGGGTGCGCCCAACCCCCTGGGCGCGCACCTTGCCTCGTGGGCCACCTGGCAGGCCCCCAATGCCCATCTTCTGCTATATGGTGTCTTTTACCCTGGAGAAAATCATAAGGAAGCTTTCAGGACGAAGCGTCGCCTTCTTGAGGCGGAACCTGGGCGGAACCAATCTAGGGCTCTGGCGGAGCTGTTTTGCCGTGGAAACATCCCTTTGGGAGGGGGAAATCGTCACCATCGTCATCACCATCGATCCTCTCATCTAGAGGGGGTCAATCTCCATCAACACCTTCACTAACACCATATCTTCTCAAGCCCTATTTCATCTCTTGTATCCGATCTTTCTCTCAAAACCTCAGATTGGCACCTGTGGGTTGCTAGTAGTGTTGATTACTTGTTGTAGTTGATGCTAGTTGGTTTATTTGGTGAAAGATCATATGTTCAGATCCTTTATGCATATTAATACCCCTCTGATTATGAATATTAATATGATTTGTGAGTAGTTACGTTTGTTCCTGAGAACATGGGAGAAGTCTTGTTATAAGTAGTCATGTGAATTTGGTATTCATTCAATATTTTGATGAGATATATGTTGTCTCTCCTCTAGTGGTGTTATGTGAACGTCGACTACATGACACTTCAACATTGTTTGGTCCTAGGGGAAGGCATTGGAAAGTAATAAGTAGATGATGGGTTGCTAGAGTGACAGAAGCTTAAACCCTAGTTTATGTGTTGCTTCGTAAGGGGCTGATTTGGATCCATATGTTTCATGCTATGGTTAGATTTACCTTAATTCTTCTTTTGTAGTCGCAGATGCTTGCGAGAGGGGTTAATCATAAGTGGGATGCTTGTCCAAGGGTAGTACCCAAGCACCGGTCCACCGACATATCAAATTATCAAAGTAATGAATGTGAATCATACGAGCATGATGAAAACAAGCTTGACGATAATTCCCATGTGTCCTTGGAAGCGCTTTGCTTTATATAAGAGTTTGTCTAGGCTTGTCCTTTGCTACAAAAAGGATTGGGCCACCTTGCTGCACCTTGTTACTTTTGTTACTTGTTACTCATTACGAACTATCTTATCACAAAACTATTTGTTACCAATAATTTCATTGCTTGCATAGTATACCTTACTGAAAACCACTTGTCATTTCCTTCTGCTCCTCGTTGGGTTCGACACTCTTACTTATCGAAAGGACTATGATAGATCCCCTTTACTTGTGGGTCATCAATGGTCTCTCTCAAACAACCCTGCAACAAAATAACAAAGAGTCTCTTGTGTCCCCAACACACCCAAGACAATGGTAAATTGTATAGATGCACTAGTTCGGCGAAGAGATGGTGATACAAGTGCAATATGGATGGTAGATATAAGTTTTTGTAATCTGAAAATAAAAAAAATAGCAAGGTAGCAAGTAACAATAGTGGGTGAAAATGGCATTGCAATGCTTCAAAACAAGGCCTAGGGTTCATACTTTCACTAGTGCAAGTTCTCTCAACAATGATAACATAATTAGATCATATAAAAATCCCTCAACATGCAACAAAGAGTCACTCCAAAGTCACTAATAGCGGAGAATAAACGAAGAGATTATGGTAGGGTATGAAACCACCTCAAAGTTATTCTTTCCGATCAATCCATTTGGTTATTCCTATAAGTGTCACAAACATCCCTAGAGTTCGTAGTAAAATAACACCTTAAGACACACATCAACCAAAACCCTAATGTCACCTAGATACTCCAATGTCACCTCAAGTATCCGCCGGTATGATTATATGATATGGATCACACAATCTCAGATCCATCTATTCAAGCAACACAAAGAACCTCAAAGAGTGCCCCAAAGTTTCTACTGGAGAGTCAAGACAAAAACGTGTGCGAACCCCTATGCATAAGTTCACAAGGTCACTGAACCCGCAAGTTGATCACCAAAACATACATCAAGTAGATCACGTGAATATCCCATTGCCACCACAGATAAGCACATGCAAGACATACATCGTGTTCTCAAATCCTTAAAGACTCAATTTGATAAGATAACTTCAAAGGGAAAACTCAATCTATTACAAGAAAGTAGAGGGAGTGAAACATCATAAGATCCAACTATAATAGCAAAGCTCGCGGTACATCAAGATCGTACATGAGAGAGAGATCAAACACATAGCTACTGGTACATATCCTTAGCCCCGAGGGTGAACTACTCCCTCCTCGTCGTGGACAGCACCGGGATGATGAAGATGGCCACCGGTGATGGATCCCCCCTTCGGTAGGGTGCCTGATACATCCATTTTGCATCATGCTTTTATATCGATATTTATTGCATCATGGACTGTTATTACACGTTATGTCACAATACTTATGGCTATTCTCTCTTATTTTACAAGGTTTACATAAAGAGGGAGAAAGCCGGCAGCTGGGATTTTGGGCTGGAAAAGGAGCAAATATTGGAAACCTATTCTGCATAGCTCCAAAAGTCCTGAAACTCCATGAAAGTCATTTTTGGAATTAATAATAAATATTGAGTGAAAGAAGTACCAGAGGGGGCCCACACCCTGGCCACGAGGGTGGGGGGCGTGCCCTACCCCCTTGGTTCGCCCCCTTGCCTCGTGGGATCCCTGGCAGCCCTATGGTGCCCATCTTCTGCTATATGAAGTCTTTTACCCTAGAAAAAATCATAAGCAAGCTTACGGGACAAAACTCCTCTGCCACGAGGCGGAACCTTGGCGGAACCAATCTAGGGCTCCGGTGAAGCTGTTCTACCGGGGAAACTTCCCTCCGGGAGGGCGAAATCATCACCACCGTCATCACCATTGATCCTCTCATCGGTAGGGGGTCAATCTCCATCAACATCTTCACCAGCACCATCTCCTCTCAAACCCTAGTTCATCTCTTGTATCCAATCTTTGTATCAAAACCTCAAATTGGTACCTGTGGGTTGCTAGTAGTGTTGATTACTCCTTGTAGTTGATGCTAGTTGGTTTGTTTGGTGGAAAATCATTTGTTCAGATCCTTAATTAAGGATAGTATAACTGCACCTAATCCGAGCTTTCTCACGCCACCAACGATTTCAGCCACTAGATTTGCGTTTCGATCATTCCTGGCCATTAGATCTGCTTCATTCGCGTCCTGGCCCAACTTCTGTAGCATCCTGGCCCAGCTGTCCTAAGGGGCTGCTGCTCCCGAAGAAAAAACTGAGGCCTCTGGTTAATTGGGCCACTGAGACAACCCATTTACTCCAACGAGTTCCGACTCTGTCGCTAGCTCGCTGCTGCTCCCTTGCCCGTAAAAAGGAAAAAAATCGGTGGATATCTAGAGGATGAGGCACTCGAAGCCGAGGGGATTCGAGGATTGCGACGAGGCGAGCAAGGGGATCTAGTGCCACAAGTAGATCCCGATCCAGCCGGCGAGGAGATCCAGTGGCCACGCGTGATGCGGGTGAATCGGTGGCCGGCCGATGCGGTCGATCTGCCTGCGAAGTGGAAAGGGAGGGACGCGATCGACGATGGCCGGCGCCTCATCTGCTGGACACTCAACAACGACGCCGCGGCATTTAGGTTGGGTTGCGGGTGAGCGGTCCATGGCTCCGCTGCTGTCCGTCGAAAGGTAACCACACCTAAGCCTCCCTGCCGTCCCTTCCTCCCTTGAGCATCATTATGTTGAACCTAATTTCCGCCTTTTTGTGCTGGTCCAACATCATGGTTTTTGTGATTAACCTGCGACTAATCATCGGAAGAGATGAGATGAGGTGTGATGTTTGACCATCATACGAAGAGGTAAGACTTAATGAGCTAGGTTGTTCTGTATGTCTTGCCAATTTATTTATTTTAGAATACTAACAAAAAAATAAATTCATCTGCTCGTGTCTTTGGATTGGAGGATAATGACTGCGTCCAAAGCATTTTGCTTCCGGCAAAGTAATAGTTGTGCAACATTAATTAAACAAATGTCCAGCAAGTCAGAAATGACCCGGAAGAGATTTAGTTGTATTTGATAGGGCCACTTATTTCATCAATCCATTGTTTCTATGTGGAGAATTTACTATTATTCATATGGCAAAGAAGCACTGATCTACAGTTAAAGTGAAGAAGAAATTCTTGAACCCGAGGAAGAGAATCATGTTTTTACAAAATGATGAGAAGATCTGCTAATATGGTAATAATACACCCCAGTTAAATAGACAACGTTTTCTGCATTGTGCGCTCTTGTCTCAATTGCTGCAAGTACTTTTGACAACATGCTATTTGTCCGTTCAAGTTAATCTGAAGAATCGGTACTATTTGTAAGTCTATTTCATCCGATGTTGTCTCTTTAATTATTTTTGATATATAATTTTCCTGCTCGGCCATACCACAAAATACAACGCCAATTTTTTACATGCTTATATGTATGGTGTATGGCGTTCATTTTTCTTTTGGTGGTTCATTTCTTCTTTGTGGGAAGTATGTAATACATTGAATGCAAACATAGCCTAACCTGTATTCCAGGATTTTACATGCTTATATGTATGATGTCAGCTCTAACACGGTACAATATTTTCTAAAGGATTGGTGCTAAGTTCTACATAATTATGCAGACATTGTTTTGATTTGTTGACCTTAGAACATGACCTCTCTTTATTTTCTCTCCTAAGGCCGAGCTCCGTTGAAGCTATTTCTATGATGAATGGGATGAGAAGTTAGTCCTTTTAGACATGGAACATACATAATTTATTTCAAAATTGTATCATTTGGGACACAAATAATAGTTCCGTGAATTTTCATCGATTAGTGACATATGAGAAACCCTCACTAGGCCTCAATGAAGCCTCTTTGCTATTCAGTCAAATTTAGTAACGTTTCTAAGCAATGTGATCTTTATCACAATCATTATGAGACGAGCTTGTGACTTTGAGAGGACACGATTCCGTTTACCATGAGTTAATGGGGAAATTCTACAGAAACTTAAATATGACATTCATGTAAATTTCGTTTCATTCTTCGTTTTCTTGACCTATTAGCTTTGTCAAGGGTCGTCTTTACATAGTTATTTCCTCAAGCATATATTTTTAAGAACTTCCATATGAACTATTGCTTCCACTTTTGTAGCCATTGATTCCAGAATGCCGCTCGCTATAGATGCACAACATGGATGACATTAAGGCCATCAGGACACACCAGTTAACCCAGCGCTGACAACATGCCCAAGGCAATGCTGGAAATTGTCTTCCTGTAACACCTATTTAATTTTTCTTCTTGTCAGTTTAATTCTAAATATATACTCATACCATTCTATTGGATGAATTAACGGGACAACATTGATTGCTAAGGTTTGCTGGGGTCCACGTGCAATGCAAACAAATAAGGCCTGCAAGCAAGCCAATGGACTCGATGGAACTTCCATTCTGCACCCTCTCATTTCAAAATAAACAAGAGCTACATGTTTTACATAAATTTGTAACACTATCAAAAAACAATCAAAATGGACGGGCGCGGCAACGCGCGCCATAAATGATCTAGTGCATATTAATACCCCTCTGATTATGAACATGAATATGCTTTGTGAGTAGTTACATTTGTTTCTGAGGAAATGGGTGAAGTCTTGCTATTAGTAGTCATGTGAATTTGGTATTCGTTCGATATTTGATGAGATGTATGTTGTCTCTCCTCTACTGGTGCTATGTGAATGTCGACTACATGACACTTCACCATTATTTGGGCCTAGAGGAAGGAATTGGGAAGTAATAATTAGATGATGGGTTGCTAGAGTGACAGAAGCTTAAACCCTAGTTTATAATTTGCTTCGTAAGGGGCTGATTTGGATTCATATGTTTCATGCTATGGTTAGGTTTACCTTAATACTTATTTTGAAATTGTGGATTGATAATCCCCAAGTGCAGGGAATCATCGTAGCAATTCCCAAAGGTGGAAGTGATAATTATGGAGTGTCAAACCCACAAGGAGCCAAAGGTAAGATCAATATTCTCTCAAGCCCTATCTGCCACTGATACGACTCTACGTGCACCGAACGTTTGCTTCCAACTAAAAACAAGAAATAAAAATGTGTTGTGGGTATAAAGAGGATAACTTTGTATGATATCGGAGAGCTAAAATATAAAAGTAAGTGCTGTTATCATAAGGTTAGAATATATTACTAAATAATACAAATAGCGAGTGTGGAATAATGATGGATCTGTGTGCGGAATTGTCCTAGCCAATTGTTAACAAGACCGATAGTCGTCATTGCAATTTCATATGAGGGAGAGGCATAAGCTAACATACTTTCTCTACTTGGATCATATGCACTTATGATTGAACTCTAGCAAGCATCCGCAACTACTAGAGATCATTAAGGTAAAACCCAACCATAGCATTAAAGCATAAAGTCCTCTTTATTCCCATATGCAACAACCCCCTTGGGTTTGTGTTTAAGTCACTCACCAACCCAATATAACCGAATCATGAACGTATTGCAACACCCTACAACGGGAATCCCTCACTCTTGCACGACATGGAGGGCACCATAGGACAACACCAAAAAAAACATACAACTCGTACCAATCTAGACCATCAATCAACCCAAGGACAAAAGATATCTACTCAAAACATCATAGGATGGCAACACATCATTGAATCATAATATGCGGCATAAAGCACCATGTTCAAGTAGGGATTACAGCAGGGTGCGGGAGAGTGGACCGTGTAAAAGAGATGAGGATGGTGATGATGATGGTGATGTTGATGAAGACGATCACTGCGGCAATGATTCCTCTCCCAATGGCACTCCGGTGCCACCAAGATAGAGGAGGAGAGGTTCTCCCCCTTTTGCTTCCTCCTCCATGGCTTTCCCCCTCTGGTCCTTGGCCTTCATGGCGATGATGGCCCCTCCGAGATCCTCTCCATGGCCTCCGGTGATGATGGCCCCCTCCGGCAGGGTGCCGGAGAGGGCCTAGATTGATTTCTCGTGGCTATAGAGGCTTGTTGCGGCAGAACTTCCGATCTATCTTGATATTCGATGTTTTGAGGGTATGTAGGTTTATAGAGGCGAAAGAAGTCGGTCGGGGGAGCCTCGAGGGGCCCACGAGAGGGTAGGGAGCGCCTAGGGGGGTGGGCGCGCCCCCCTATATGATGGTCTCCTCGAGGATCTTCTCACGTAAACTCCAAGTCTCCCGGATCATATTCTTCCTTAAAATCACGCTCCCGAAAGTTTCATTCCGTTTGGACTCCGTTTGGTATTCCTTTTCTTCGAAATACTAAAACAGGCAATAAAACAGCAATATGGGCTAGGCCTCCGGTTAATAGGTTAGTCCCAAAAGTCATATAAAAGTGTATAATAAGGCCCATAATCATTCAAAACAGATAATAAAATAGCATGAATGCTTCATAAATTATAGATACGTTGGAGACGTATCAGCATCCCAAAGCTTAATTCCTGCTCGTCCTCAAGTAGGTAAATGATAAAAGAAATAATTTATGAAGTGTGAATGCTAGCAGGTGCACAAGTTTGGATCAATGATAACTTCAATCACCTTTTCTAGCATCAATAAGTGTCATAATAGTAGATTATCTCATAAAACTTTTCATGATCAAGTAACAATCTATTCACAATGTCAAGTATGGTTCAAAAACTTCATTGAGAACTAACAAACTATAATCTCAGTCATTGAAGCAATTGCAATTTATCATAACATCAGAAAGAGTCCAGAATAGAGCTTTTCAGCAAGTCCGCATACTCAACTATCATATAGTCTTCTACAATTGCTAACGCTCACGCAATACTTGTGGTTATGGAGTTTCAGCCAGACATTGAGAAAGATAGGGGCTTATTGTGTTGCCTCCCAATGTATTCACCTTTAGGTGATGTCAACAATAATAGCCCATGCTAACTTACATCCAATTGCATATATATATATATATCATGATCTTTCAAACACGAGGAGCTTGCCAAAGGATAAAATGAAAAAGGGAAAGGTGAGGATCACCTTGACTCAAGCATAAAGTAAAAACATAAAGTAAAAGATATGCCCTTCGCAGAGGGAAGCAGAGGTTGTCATGTGCGTTTAGGGTTGGATGCATAAAATCTTAATGCAAAAGAATGTCACTTTATATTGCCCCTTGTATGTGACCTTTATTATGCAGTCCGTCGCTTTTATTGCTTCCACAAAAAGATCGTACAAAGCTTATTTTCTCTGCACTAATAAGTCATACATATTTAGATAGCAACTTTTATTGCCTGCAACATGACAACTTACTTGAAGGATCTTACTCAATCCATAGGTAGGTATGGTGGACTCTCATGGCAAAACTGGGTTTAAGGATATTTGGAAGCACAAGTAGTATCTCTACTTGGTGCAAGGAATTTGGCTAGCATGAGGGGGAAAGGCAAGCTCAACATATTTGGAAGGTCAATGATAATATACTTTAACTGAGATGTGAGAAAACATAAACCATTACATTGTCTTCCTTGTCCAACATCAACTCTTTTAGCATGTCATACTTAATGAGTGCTCCCAATCATAAAAGATGTCCAAGATAATATATTTGTATGTGAACCTCTCTTTCCTTATTACTTCCTATTAATTGCAACGATGACCATAACTACGTTTGCCAACTCTCAACAACTTTTATGCCTCATACTCTTTATATGTGAAGTCATTACTATCCATGTTATAAGCATATGAAACACATAGAAATTCACATTTATCACATTCAATTCATTCCCCCATTTACTCATAGGATATACATGAAGCACAAGAGTAAATGACAAACTACTCCAAAAGATATGAGTGAAGGACACTGAGTAGTCAAATAATTAACTAGCCATGGGATGGTCCCTTTTTTATTTAATATTTCAGATCCAATGATTTTATTCAAACAGCAAGTAAAGTTGAAAATACGCTCCAAGCAAAACACATATCATGTGACGAATAAAAATATAGCTCCAAGTAAGGTATACCGATAGTTTTGAAGACGAAAGAGGGGATGCCTTCCGGGGCATCCCCAAGCTTAGGCGCTTGAGTCTTCCTTTAATATTACCTTGGGGTGCCTTGGGCATCCCCAAGCTTAGGGTATTCCCACTCCTTATTCTCCTCCTATCGATATCCCACCCAAAACATGAAAACTTCAACCACACAAAACTTAATGGAACTTCGTGAGATAGGTTAGTATGATAAAGAGTAAACCATTCACGTTGGTGATGTAAAAGACAAGGTTCATAATTGTTTTCACACAATGCCTACTATACCATATCATTTCCACAATTTATATTGCAAAATATAAGCCACAGAAACTACAGAACAAGCAAACTATGCGATGAAAACAGAATCTGTCAGAAACAGAACAGTCTGTAATGATCTGAACAATAACCATAATTCTGCTAGTCCAAAAATTATGAAATAAATTTATCGACGTGAGGAATTTGTCTATTAATCTTATGCAAAAGTAATCAACTCAAAATCGCTCTTATGTAAAAAATTACAGCTAATCTCGTGAGCGCAAAGTTTCTGTTTTTTACAGCAAGATCACATTAACTCTCACCCAAGTCTTCCCAAAGGTCTTACTTGGCACTTTATTGAAACAAAAGCTATAAAACATGATTACTACAGTAGCTTAATCATGTAGACACACAAAAACAGTAAGAGTAAATATTGGGTTGTCTCCCAACAAGCGCTTTTCTTTAATGCCTTTTAGCTAGGCATGATGATTTTAATGATGCTCACATAAAAGATAAGAGTTGAAACATAAAAGAGCATCATGAAGAATATTACTAGCACATTTAAATCTAACCCACTTCCTATGCCTAGGGATTTTGTGAGCACACAATTTATAGGAACAAGAATCGACTAGCATAGGAAGGCAAAACAAGTTTAACTTCCAAACCTCAAGCATATAGAGAGGAAACTTGATATTAATTCAACTCCTACAAGCATATATTTCTCCCTAATAATAGTTTTCAGTAGCATCATGGATAAAAACTTTGTTCTCATAGTCAATTAGAACCTCTTCCGAAATAGTGGAATACTAACTAAAGTTGACACTCTTCCAAATCCACTTTGATTTAAAGTATGATTCATACTCCCAAAGATATAAGTAAAGTTCATGGAGCATTCTACAATTAATATAGACTAACCAATGTCCAAGCTCAAAATATATAAGTGATGCACACGAAGCATTCTATAATACCACACTCAAACGATTTAAGTGAAGCACAAAGAGAAATACTATAAGATCATACTTAAAAGATATAAGTGAACCACATGAAGTATTCTATAAATCAATGAAGAGCTATCTCATACTAGCATGATTCTTAAAGAAAAATAAAAACACAAAGGACACAAATCATGTGAACAAAACAAAAACCAAGGTATACTGATATTTGTCGAAGAAGAAAGATGGTATGCCAACCGGGGCATCCCCAAGCTTAGATGCTTGAGTATCCTTTAAAATATTTTCTTGGGGTGCCTTGGGCATCCCCAAGCTTGAACTCTTGTCTCTCTTATTCTTTTCACATCGGTAACTCCTCGTTCTTCAAACACTTCATTCACAAAAACTTAAACAAAAACTTTGTGAGATCCGTTAGTGTAATAAAGCAAACTACCACTTTAAGGTACTGTAATTAACTTGTTCTTTATCTATATTGGGGTTAAACCTACTATATTGCAACTTCTCTATGGTTCATACCCTTACATACTAGCCATAGATGCATCAAAATAAGCAAACAACACACGAAAAACAGAATCTGTCAAGAACAGGACAGTCTGTAGTAATCTGGAAGTTAAGTAAACTTTTGTAACTCCAAACATTATGAAATAAATTTGACAATTTGAACAGAAGTAATGTGCAAAAACTTTCAGACACATTTGTCTTTCCAGTAAAAAAATGTAAATTCATGCACTACAGCCAAAGTTTCTATTTTTGTTCTGCACAAAGTAAGCAAGTAATCTTAACATACTAAAACCAAAGCTTGGCACATTATTTTTATAATGCAATGGATATATACAAGGGGATAATTATTTACAGAGAAACTTCCATGAAAAATTCTATATTGTTTCCGTGAGCATGAACACAAGTGCTCAAGGTCTACCCTCACTTCTTCAATGCATAACTTTCCAATAACTTCTCTTTTTTGAAAAACTTTTTTAGGCATGAGAGGCAAGTATATATTTTTGGTATTTTCATTCTTTTTAATTTTTTTGTATGTTTCACCCACAACTAAACATAAACAAAAAGGAAAAACAAAATCTACTTAGTGAAGAAAGCAAACAAGCACACACGAGAATATCAACCCCACGCTATTGCTCCCCGGCAACGGCACCAGAAAAGAGCTTGATAAGCCCCAAGTGCAGGGAATCATCATGGAAATTGCCAAAGGTCGAACCCACAAGGAGCCAAAGGTAAGATCAATATTCTCTCAAGCCCTATCTGCCACTGATACGACTCTACGTGCACCGAACGTTTGCTTCCAACTAAAAACAAGAAAATGTGTTGTGGGTATAAAGAGGATAACATTGTATGATATCAGAGAGCTAAAACATAAAAGTAGGTGCTGTTATCATAAGGATAGAATATATTACTAAATAATATAAATAGAAAGTGTGGAATAATGATGGATCGGTGTGCGGAATTGTCCTAGGCAATTGTTAACAAGACCGATAGTTGTCATTGCAATTTCATATGAGGGAGAGGCATAAGCTAACATACTTTCTCTACTTGGATCATATGCACTTATGATTGGAACTGTAGCAAGCGTCCACAACTACTAAGGATCATTAAGGTAAAACCCAACCATAGCATTAAAGCATCAAGTCCTCTTTATTCCCATACGCAACAACCCCCTTCACTACAAAAAAAGACACATCCGTGACATTTTGGGCCGAACGATTTTTTTCTGTCATACATATGACACTTCTATGACGATAATCATGAAAAAACCTGGTACCATCATATATGTGGTGGGCTCCTACTTCTATGACAAAAAATCATGATGGAAAATGGGCTTTTCGTCCTGTGCGGGCTGGAGACGCAGCTGCATGACATTCTTTGGGCCATCAATGACGGGAAAAACCATTGTAGAAGTGAGGGGGAGGAAAATTTCGGGGAGTTCCCGGTTACGGTGGGAGGTCGGGGGCCAAGCGATGCGCGTTTCTCTCGTACACGTACGCGCATGTGTGTGCGAGGCGTTGGCTCTAACTGAACCCGAGCGAGGCGTTGGGATCTAACTGAACCCGAGCGATTGTACTGCAGGCTACGCGTTACTGAACCCGAGCGATCGATTCCTTCGCTACTGCTGCTAACTGAAGCCGATCAATG